>NC_091570.1:29938709-29941209 GCF_042767895.1 Penaeus vannamei
CTACCCATGCAAACCACCATTCTACTCACACGAGTCATTTTTCTACCCCAGTAAGTCATTTTACTACTCCTAGAAGCCAGTACTCGACCCTTGCAACCCATTATACTACTCCCAGAAGCCATTACTCAACCCCTACAAATCATTACACAACTCCTTCTAGTCTCTATACTGCTCCATAGAGAAAGTTCTTTTAGTAGATGATATGGGCTACAATGGCAAGATTCTACAGTATTCTATATATGTACACTGATATACGTAATACCTGTACATTTTACATTCACATACTATACGAAAACATATATCGAATAAAGATTCATTCAGTTTACATTCTTTTTCCTACTTTTACTATTTTCCTCTAATTCATACGCTTAAAGAACAACATGCATATCCTTAGCATGCTTTCTATATACATAATCTCACATGCGAAAATTAATTTTGGTAAAGATCGTGTTCGCAATAGTGATAATAATTCGACGCATCATATTTAAAGTATTTACTGATACAGATATCACCGTATCAGAGTCATTAGTTAACAGAAAACGACCGTTTTAGCAAGTGAAACATGTAAATCCTCGAGAGTACAGAGGAGACTTTCGCTTTCACTCTTCTCAGGAGATGTGTGGATAGAACCGCCATAAACGCAATTAACGGTGCAAGGGCATGTCACTCCTTAGTAGACTTGGTAGTTTTGCTCTAGTGAATAATCATCACAGGTTTTTGGCAACATACCAAACCTTTGAGAAGCATACGTATAAACATGCACACACGCGCATATATAAACATACACCCTCCCCGCGCATTCAGATATATAGTATTTGCACTTTATCATTAACAAAATGTCTCCTTTTGAAAAAAAAAAAAAAAAAAAAAGACGAAAAAGTAAATGTCCATAACTAATTATATAAATGAGGATATAACTAACGTACACTCGTTCACTCATCCTGACAGCAGAAGTAGCACCACTTGTCATTGATGTTGACACTAACAAAACTAAGATTTGAACTGATGACGCCGTTGCTAAAACTACCAAGAATTATTAGCCTGAAAACCTCCTTATATGTACATTGATACATAATGTAGGTATATAATAAATAATGTGTAATCATATTCAAAATTTGCATGGCCGATTCTTTATATACTACGATTACTGCCCATTTAGATATTCATATCTGTAAATGAAGGCAATAAGAAGAACCATTATTTCTTATGTTTGGAGTATGCATTCTAGCGAAATACAGTGCAAAAGGAATCATTTCATCTTAAGGTAATTTGATTCCCAGAATGTTCCCAGATAATGGTATGAGCACAAATGTCCCCATTTTATTTCGTGTGTAATGCAATGACAAACGTTAACATAAGTATCACCAATTCCGTATACATAAATGTTTATATATTTATTTATATCTACACGCTAATACTCACACACACACATACACATACACATACACGCGCGCGCGCACACACACACACACACATACGTAGACGCTAGTGTGTATACATACATACATATATATACATATATACATCTCTCTCTCTCTCTCTCTCTCTCTCTCTCTCTCTCTCTCTCTGTATATATATATATATATATATATATATATATATATATATATATATATATATATAGAGAGAGAGAGAGAGAGAGAGAGAGAGAGAGAGAGAGAGAGAGAGAGAGAGAGTATGCGTTTATACACATATGGATGCACACATACCCACACACATATCTATTTATTCATTCATATATATATATATATATATATATATATATATATATATATATATATATATATATATATATATATATATATATATATATATATATATATATATATATATATATATATATATATATATATATATATATATATATTCATACACGCATGTATACTATGTATATCTACCTTACACACACAAACACACACACGCACAAACACACAAACGCACACACACACACACATATATATAGAGAGAATAAGATATTTGATATAGCTAAAGATATAAATAGATGTTTGTATAAACATAAACACTGAAATATCTAAACATGCGTACTTGAATACATACATGTATATGCACATATACGTACATGTAGAGAACTATTCTGTATACCAGTAATGTGAAATGGTTCGAGTTATTATAAACTTTTAAAGTCATTAGCGGATGGCTTGATGGACACCTGCAGTCACTTAGTACCTCTTCTTGCTGAATCACGCTGTCGTCCCCCTTTGAAGACCGGCCAACAGATCAGACCAAGGATTTCGTCTTTATTTACCCTTGGATGAAAGCTGACATTTATATAACAAAGGAGAAAGGAAAAACCGTGTGAAGGCTATCCTGAAGTGTGTCGCAGGAGCATGAAGTCAGTATATATATGGCATCAACTGGACACAAGATATCGACTTCCAACATGAAACTCCTGGTGAGTAATGCCCAGTTCATTCTTTTAGAATGTCGTGTGGAATTACATTACCTTATAACTGAGTATGCGAATTGACAAAAAACCTTT
>NC_091570.1:29976209-29978709 GCF_042767895.1 Penaeus vannamei
CACACACACACACACACACACACACACACACACACACACACACACACACATATATATATATATATATATATATATATATATATATATATATATATATATATATATTTATATATATATAAACACACACACACATACACATATATGTGTGTGTGTGTATGTGTGTGTGTGTGTGTATCTATGTGTATGTGTTTATGTATATATGTATGTACCTACTATATGTAATATAGTGATTCTTGGTTTACTTTTATTTCATGGTCTCTGTGAAAATATTTTCCGTTAACATCATTTGAAACTATGATTCGTAAAGTAGGAGAGAAAAGAAAGGAAGTTGAGCCCGAAGTTTGTAGGAGGAGCAATAGCCTTCTAGGTATATATAAAAACCATTACTAGCTCGCATGATATCTACATCCAACATGAGGCTCCTGGTGAGTAGTTTAGAATCTACGTGTCCCTTGTCTTCGTACGTTTGAAAAATATTTAGTATACGAGGATAGGGGGAAAAAATACTCATAGACGCTTACGTTTCTTTACAGATTTTATTATTGGTGGCTGCCGCATCCGCCACATCTCAGGGTTATAATTTACCCACACCTTCTGGGCCATCCTTTAAAGCCGGGGGCAACCCCCGGCGTTAAAGGACAAGAGCGACACGTGGACGGCAGCTGCGTGACACCTCAAGTGAACAGTCGTGTGTTCTTGTATGATGTGCCACCAAATCAAAGTTCTTCTGTCAAGCCTCCATACATTCCCAAACCCAAGCTGGAACGAAATATTGTTTTCGTGAGACTTCCTGGAGGTAGTCAAGGACCAGAACCCATCGTGGTTCCTCCTCCGAGGCAGCAACACGTCTTTACGAAGCATTCGGAACAAGGTCAATAGGTGATCGAGGTGCCAGCGCCACCACCTTCGGATCCCGAAGTATTCTTCGTGAACTATGCAGGAGAGAAACCAACTCTTCCTGGTGGAGTAGACCTCCAAACGGCGCTGAGTGCTGCCTCTCAAGTTGGCGGTCAAGTTGTGGGAGGTGGTGGAAGTGGAGGAGGTGGTGGCAGTGGAAGCTCTGGTGGCGGTATCGGAGGAGGATTTGGAGGTGGCATCGGAGGCAGCAGTGGAGGTGGCGTTGGAGGTGGTATTGGCGGTGGAAATGGAGTTGGTATTGGTTGCGGTTCTGGTGGTAGCATCGGAAGTGGATTTGGTGGTGGAATTGGAGGCAGAAGCGGAGGTGGATCCGGCAGTGGAAGCTACAGTCCCCCTAGTCCTTCCACCTTATACGGTGGGCCATAATCAGCGGCCAATTTATATTTAGTATCTGGTTGATATAAGAATATCAAAAGATTTGTTATTATTTGTCGATAAATACATAAGTAAATGTTTTTAGAAATATATGACTATCCTTACTTTAGTTATACAAATTACGTATCATTACCTCATTGTCTTGGCATATCTTTAAAAGAAAAAAGGCCATTGAAAACAAAACAAAACAAAACAAAAGCAAAAACAGAATAACAAATTATGTGATGTGTATAGGACGCGCACATTGGAGATACACATCACCAACATGTGCATGTCCAGCTATCTTCATTTACACATGTTTTGTTACGATACTAAATCGCTTGTTTGACATTCTAAATGATTTGTCAGGTATGTTTAAAACCTAACTTATTAGTGACATTTTCTTTTACAAATGTGAGGAGATATGAATTAAAGTTTGAGTCAAATTCAGTATTATGGTAATTGTACTGACCACGCCCTTAGGTTTTACCTTGTTTTTAATGGTATTCAAAATAGATAAAGCAATTACTCGTATAAAAAGAGAAAAGCCTATAATGGATTTTGTTTGTATAGAGGCTAACATAAGCAAGAATATGATAATCATTCTCATTTATATTTCTGTATATTTCACTATCATTATCTTTATTTGTGTTTTTTCTTTTTTAATAAATGGGTTTGCAGTGGAGAAATAGAAAAAGGCAATAAAGTTCATTGAAATGACAATAAAAGAGTAAGGTTCTGAAATTTCTAGAACCCTAATGTGGATACTGAAAGTGCTTTAGCGTATTGGTGTGGATTATTTGTGAGTATCAGTATTGCCTTTAAGAAAAAAAAATTGTTTTTAAAAGAAAGAAAAAATCCTGTATCTGAGACTGAAAGAATAGTGAAAAGGTCAAGGATGATAATAATAGCAAGAATAACAATATTACTAATTGATAATAATAATGATGATAATGGCATAAGTAACAGCAGTAATGTTAATAACAATAACAACAACAATAACGATGCTGATAATAATGGTAATAATGATAATGATGATAATTACAATAATGGTTATAATGATAATCACAATATTAATGATAATGATACTGATGACAACAAACGAATAATTCGATAAAAAATATGATAATGAAAATAAAATTGAGAATGATATGGTAATGATATGAAAAGGAAGAAAAGCAACACCAGGATATCAGTCTTGTACTTTAATAGCTTAATAGGAATAGTA
>NC_091570.1:29988709-29991209 GCF_042767895.1 Penaeus vannamei
ATGTATATATATATGTGTGTGTGTATATGGATAAGTTATCGAATACATATACCTAATAGTATATTTGCACGCGCAGTATCATTATCACACACACACATACACATACATACGCGCGCGCGCGATGACCTTGCCATTAGCACCATATACCAACACTTATCAACCGCATATTTTTGGATGGGAAGAGAGAGAGAGAGAGAGAGAGAGAGAGAGAGAGAGAGAGAGAGAGAGAGAGAGAGAGAGAGAGAGAGAGAGAGAGAGAGAGAGAGAGAGAGAGGTGTAGATATAGATATAAATGTCGAGAGGTAGAAGTAGATATAAATATAGATAGATATATGTAAATCGTTAAACAGATACAGATAGATATAAATGTAGATCGGTAGACAGATATAGATATACTGATACTGATATAGGTAGATATAGATTCAAATACTGATATATAGATATATGGAGAGATAGTTATAAATCAGGGATTCCCACCATGGCAGCCATTAAGCAATATGAAAATTATGATCGAATTAAACTGAATGTTATCTTACCTACAGTACCTGCCTATAAAATTCATTATCGGTCACATAATAAAATGGAAATACGCCATTCACAACTAGCAATAACAGATTTTGAAAAGATAACACTCACTTAAGATCATTATGTATTGGACGGAGGCCACAGGATGAAAAAGGTTGGGAACTAGTGATCTAGACAGATATGTATAGATACGTCTAGCAAGAAACAGATACAGATAGCTAGATATAAATATAGATATAGGCACACACACACACACACACACACACACACACACACACACACACACACACACACACACACAGAGGAAGAGAAAGATAGATAGATAGAGAGAGAGAGAGAGAGAGAGAGAGAGAGAGAGAGAGAGAGAGAGAGAGAGAGAGAGAGAGAGAGAGAGAGAGAGAGAGAGAGAGCACTTATTAACACATATTTTTGTAAGCTTGTATGCGGGTCTTACCAAAAGAGATATTTTTTAATAATAAGGAAAAAGGGCCGAAACCTTTATTTAGTGCTTTTAATTGTAGCTTAGTGAGCACTCGAATTCGCTACAGTATGTGACATATATCAGTAGTACTGTCGTTTACTTACAGTTGTAACTGAGGTAATAGACATGATAGTAATGGTGACAGTAGCAAGTGTGATCAGAAATTAGAGTAACAGTAATTATCCTAACTGTATAATATACCAACGCTTATGTTGGATGAGATATTATGAGATTTATGAGGATATATTAGTCAAAAAATTTCAACAGCTTTCCTTTTTTCTTTTTAGATATAAGGAAATGGTCTCAAAAGATGTAACTCTTGTCAAAAATAGAGTTTGGTGGTCGAAGATAAATTTTCACAATTTGTTTTTCTTTTTTTCTTTCCAAACGACACCGACCTCATGTTACACATTGTGGACTTCCTTTCGCTTTCTCGTGTAAACAAAAACAAATACTTCGACATTGCCGGGGTCGGTGTTCATGTGATAATTGTTCAGCTCGAGACAAAAATAAAGAAAAAGAAGAAAACTATAAGAGGAAAACTGACGACAGGATTATGTTTTATGGAAAAGACTCAAAATTTAAAGATTTAGATTTAATTCCATTTGTTACAATGGATATTCTTTGCTGTTACATGCTGTCTGTTTTATTTTGCTTCCAAACCTCCCCTTGTGTGTAAGGGATGGCCGGGGTTTTCCATCAACAGGCCACGCGCTGGATTGAACGCAGGTCAGGAAGATCACTAGGCCAACACGCCAACCGCTGCGCCAGCACAGCACACAAAAGGATGTCCAGATAAGTGAGTTGCCTTTATGAAAATTTATTCATTATTTTTTAAAATTAAACCATTGCCATTGTGAACATTAGAATCACGACTATCAGTGCAAAAACATAAACAATGAAGAGAAATGAGTGCCTTTGTCAAATAGCTTATTTGATGTTAGCGATGAACTTCTAAGGAACTCCAAGTATTCAGGCTTCTCTTACTACTATATATGATTAAGTGAGCGACAAAAGCTTTTGTAAACAAATACATTCAAGAGATTTCTGATTATTATTATTATTATTCATTATTATTATTATTATTATTATTATTATTATTATTATTATTATTATTATTATTATTATTATTATTATTATTATCATTATTATTATTATTATTTGTAAAATTCATTTATAAAGTCAGGCAATTTCTTACTCCACTCGAGTATAAAAGTGTTTTCCCCGGCAATATATCTTTTATGAAATACACGCAGTAGAAATAGGGGGGAAAACATTCACATGGAGTGCGGCGAATGATTTCTTGACCGTGACTACGTCTTCATGGAACACTTTGTCAAGAGATTTGCTTTTCCTGAGCTCATACTGAAAAACTGTCCACTGTGGGCCGCTGTCTTAACTAGAAAAGAAACATGTACAAAAGACGTAGACGGAAAACGAAGAAGGAAAAGAAAAATGATGAGGAAGATGTGGAGAAGGAGAAGGAAAAGAAGT
>NC_091570.1:30001209-30003709 GCF_042767895.1 Penaeus vannamei
AATATTCCGTTCCAGTTTAGGTTTGGGAACGTACGCTGGCTGACTGGAAGATGCCTGATTTGGCGGCACGTCATACAAGAACACACGACTGTTCACTTGAGGTGTGACGCAGCTGCCATCCACGTGTCGTACTTGTCCACCGCCACAAACCCCGGCGTTAAAGGATGGCCCGGAGGGCGTTGGTAGATTGTACCCCTGTGGGGCAGCGGATGCGGTAGCTACCAGTGCCAAGACCTTCGAGAAAAAAGAGATAAATCTTAATGGAAAAAAATAATAATAATAAAATAATAATAAATGCATGATAGAACATACTTCATAACAACATGAGACTGTATTACTCACCAGGAGCTTCATGTTGGTTGTGTATGACTTCCGAAGAAGTGACGCCCTATATATATATACTGACTGGTATTGCTTCTAGGCGATGTCTTTCCTTTCACCTTTAATGCACAAATCATTGTTGAAACCAATACACGAAAAGAGAAATGATATTTCTCACAGGTTTTGCTGCAAAAATGTATGTGCAAATATATACATGTATGTATACATTTGTAGAAATAAGTAAATACATATATTTAAATAGATAAGCAATATAAATATATACATATATGTGTGTGTCTGCATGTATGTATATATTCACACATACACATTATATATGTATATATATATATATATATATATATATATATATATATATATATATATATATATATATATGTATATATATATATATATATATGTGTGTGTGTATATATATATATATACAAATGTATATGTATATATATATAAATATATATATATATATATATATATATATATATATATATATATATATATATATATATATATATATATATATATATATATATATATATATATATATAGTTGCGTGTGTGTATGTACATGTGTGCATTAACACATACACATATGTAAATATATATATATATATATATATATATATATATATATATATATATATATATATATATATATATATATTATATATATATATATATATATATATATATATATATATATATATATATATATATATATATATATATATATATATATATATATATATATATATATATATATATCTGATAGGTTACATGCGGCAGATAATTTTAGATAATCAGACATTTATTACAAATAGAAATTCTCTGGTGACCTATTTCCACTGTGTAAACTAGTAACAGCTTTCTTCTGAGAAATTAAAGGCTTATGTGGGAGCAAAGGATTTATCTCACTGGAATATTTTTCCACTATTTTTTTAGAATAAGCAATCAGTTCTCGTCACTTAACGTGGACTTTCTGTCTTACGGGATCGCGTTCCTCGGTAATTAACAACAAAAATGTAGAGTCGAATGGGTCTCTTGTTTTTGTTTATTTATGAAAAATAATTCTGCCATTTTTTTTTTTTTTTTTTTTTTAGATTTATGGTTTTAAATGACTCGAGTCCTTTAAGTGAAAGGGTGCTAATTCATACTATCTTTAAAAACCAGGTGCGTTTTTGCGCAGACTGTAAAAAAGAAGAAGAAAAAAGAGTGGAAAACATGTGCCAGTCCATTTATGTAATCCTTTGAGACAGACGTTTCTATCCTGTGGCACATTGGATGAATAGAACTAGCTCAAGCAAGGCACCAAGTCTTAACTTTGAAAGACGCGAATGTCTCAAAAGGTCTTTTTCAAAGGCAGATTTTTCATTTAATTATTAATTATTTCAGTATAATTAATTTATTTTAGCATATAATATTAATATGTTAATTTCTCATTTAAGTATATTCGCGCTCCTGAAATCCTGTGAGAGAAAAAAGACTCATTGTTGATTATTGCTTGGCCCCTCTGGTTTGAAGGCATTTTCATACTTACCCTCAGTACATCATGATCAAATCTCTAACCCAGCCTCTGCGAAATCTCTCTTACAGTGTTTCTCTCAATCTGGATAATGTGGTCTGCACTGTGTATTGCGCATGAACCAGTTTTTGAATGGTGAATGCGTCGATCACCTGGCGGGCGATTGGTTCTCTTGCCATGATTTCTTTTCATGGGACATCCTATCATGAGATTTGCTTCGTCTTGCTTCAAGAAAATGAAGGCACTGCGAGCCGTTGCTCTACATAATGTCTTAACTAGTATAGAAATGTATACAGGCGGAAGGTACAATGTGTGATTATAAATATCCAGAAACAAAACATTAGCACATGAAGTAGCCGTAAAAGGATCCCAGATCATCTTTACTGTGTGTGATTGTCTTGGAATTCTGTTTATGCAGTGTTCTTTTCATAATAATTTTAACCGTAATTCGATTTGACTGTTATATGCATAGTTACTGGAAAAGACATTGATATAAATATAGTCATATATTCTAAACATTTTATTTTTTAGTGTTAGTGTAAATGAATGTTGATACAGATACTAAAATGCATATCATTTATGGAGTGTCTTCCTTTTCCTGTTTCTGATTCTACTTTGAATCATTGCATATATATATCTTGGT
>NC_091570.1:30006209-30016209 GCF_042767895.1 Penaeus vannamei
TTGCTTCTTGACTCATTTTCAAGAAAACATAGGCATTGTAAGCCGTTGGTCAAGATAATGTCTCAACTAACATAGAAATGTGTACAGTTAAAAAATGCTGTGTGACTACGGTTATCTGAAAATGCGACTTTAAAATGAGAAGTACCAGTAAAAAGGATCACTGACCAGTTTTACACGTGTGCATTTGTTTTGGCATTGTATATATGAATTGTAAGCTCTGCAGTATTTGAATAAATTCCTAGAGAAAAGCGTAACTTTGAATCTGCCTACACCTTCATGAGGTCAAGTTGCGTGGAATGATGGTTTAAGAAAAGACTGAAAGAAGAGAGAAGAAAAGATAGAAAGAAGAAGAGAAAAAAAACATTGTTTTCTTAATGCAGACAAAGGATATGATGTGAAAATTGTAATGATAATAATGGAAATCGACCTGACTGCTATATACACTTATTGAAAAGGACACTTATGTAAAGGAAATCGGCATTAAGATATTTTCCTGTCGTTAGTATAAACACAGTTATTGTTACTAACGACAAATGCACCACTAACATGCATTTCATTTACAGAGACTAATACTATTACATTGCCTGTCATATTTATTTAGTTTCTGTTTCTTATATCCATTCATGAAGTTCAGGAATTTGTAAATAAGATTCAATGGTAATAAATAGGTAATGAGAAGTCTTCAAATGACAGATATAATTGTATTTAAAATAATATAAACATGAAACTAGTTAATGCTCAAACATAAACCGGAAATGGTAACATATTTTTATGGTCCACTATAAAGTGTGGAAGGCGCAGGAGGACTATAACTCCCACCGCCGATACCTCCTCCACTTCCGCCTCCAAAGCCACCTCCACTTCCGCCTCCAAAGCCACCTCCACTCCCGCCTCCAAAGCACACACTCACACACACACACACACACACACACACACACACACATGTATATACTTATATCTACCAAACACACTCACCCACCCTCCTACCTACACACACACACACACACAAATATATATATATATATATATATATATATATATATATATATATATATATATATATTTGTACCTGTGTGTATACGCACATATATGTGTGCTTGTTTTTTCTGTTCATGTGCATATGTGAGCACACACATGCGTGCGCGCGCGTGCATACATAACCGCATATATACATACACTCACACGTGATTTTTCAAAGATGTATAAGAATTATATATTGAAATGTCAAAGAAAAGGATTTTAAGTGCACATAAGTTGCTCTAATGCAGATGTAATATAAAAGTGGCAATGCAATTGTAAAACCTGAGTCATTTGACGTGGTATGAATAGGAGCAAGTAAATTAAAATCTGCATCGATCATATCAACAATATTACCAAACGAATACACGTGACTGGTTAGACGCGGCAGATAATTTTTGATATCCAATCAATCATTCATTACAGATACTTTTTGTCTAGTTATGTATTCTTACTGTGTAAAATAATTACAGTATTTTTCTATGAAACTAAAGACTAATAAGGGAGCAAAGGGTTTATTTCATGGGAACAAATTTGCTCTACTTTTTAGGATCCGCAATTAGTTTCGTCTCTTCTTGTGGCTTTACATTCACTCGAGATCGAGTTCTAGGGTAAATGACAACAAAAGTGTTTTCTATTAGATCTCGCATGTTCATGAGAAAGATATCAAATGACTCTCGAGTCCTATATAGTCTGTGATAACCCTCCAATATAGGGGTAGCCATCCGGTGTCGAAATGGATGACTACATATTGTGCATGATATATAACTTGAACCAGTTTATGAATGGTGAATGAGTTATTCACCAGTTTTGCCACAGGTTTCTTGTCCATGACTGCTTCTTTATCAAACATCTCATCATGAGACTTGCTTCTTCTTGACTCATTTTCAAGAAAACATAGTCATTGTAAGCCGTTGGTCATGATAATGTCTCAACTAGCATAGAAATGTCTACAGTTCAAAAATGCTGTGTGACTACGGTTATCTGGAAATGCGACTTTAACATGAGAAGTACCAGTAAAAAGGATCACTGACCAGTTTTACACGTGTGCATTTGTTTTGGCATTGTATATATGAATTGTAAGCACTGCAGTATTTGAATAAATTCCTAGAGAAAAGCGTAACTTTGAATCTGTCTACACCAAACGAGGGTTAAGCTTCATGAGGTCAAGTTGCGTCGAATGATGGTTTAAGAAAGGAATGAAAGAAGAGAAAAGAAAAGAAAGAAGAAAAAAGCATTGTTTTCTAAATGCAGACAAAGGATATGATGTGAAAATTGTAATGATAATAATGAAAATCGACCTGACTGCTATATACATTTATTGAAAAGGACACTTATGTAAAGGAAATCGGCATTAAGATATTTTCCTGTCGTTAGTATAAACACAGTTATTGTTACTAACGACAAATGCACCACTAACATGCATTTCATTTACAGAGACTAATACTATTGCATTACCTGTCATATTTATTTGGTTTCTGCTTCTTATATCCATTCATTAAGTTCAGGAATTTGTAAAAAAAGATTAAATGGTAATAAAAAGTCTTCAAATGACAGATATCATTGTATTTAAAATAATGTAAACATTAAACAATTTAATGCTCAAACATAAACCGGAAATGGTAACATATTTTTATGGTCCACTATAAAGTGTGGAAGGCGCAGGAGGACTATAACTTCCACCGCCGATACCACCTCCACTTCCGCCACCCAAGCCACCTCCACTTCCGCCTCCAAAGCCACCTGCACTTCCGCCTCCAAAGCCACCTCCGATACCGCCTCCAATACCACCTCCGATTCCGCCTCCAATACCACCTCCGAATCCGCCTCCAATACCACCTCCGATACCCCCTCCAAATCCACCTCCAATACCACCCCCAAAACCACCACCAGAGCCTCCACTGCCACCACCCACAACTTGACCGCCACCTTGAGAGGCAGCACCAAGCGCCGTTTGGAGGTCTACTCCACCAGGAAGAGTTGGGTTCTCTCCTTCAGCGTAGTTCACGAAGAACACTTCGGGATCCGAAGGCGGTGGCGCTGGCACCTCGATCACCTGTTGACCTTGTTCCGACTGCTTGTTAAGGACGAATAAGACGTGTTGCTGCCTGGGAGGAGGAACCACGATGGGTTCTGGTCCTTGAGCACCATCAGGAAGTCTCACGAAAACAATATTCCGTTCCAGTTTAGGTTTGGGAACGTACGCTGGCCGACTGGAAGATGCCTGATTTGGCGGCACGTCATACAAGAACACACGACTGTTCACTTGAGGTGTGACGCAGCTGCCATCCACGTGTCGTACTTGTCCACCGCCACAACCGCCGGCGTTAAAGGATGGCCCGGAGGGCGTTGGTAGATTGTACCCCTGTGGGGCAGCGGATGCGGTAGCTACCAGTGCCAAGACCTTCGAGAAAAAAAAAGTATCTTAATATATACAGAAAAAAAATGTATGAGAGAACATACTTCATAACAACATGAGACTGTATTACTCACCAGGAGCTTCATGTTGGTTGTGTATGACTTCCGAAGAAGTGACGCCATATATATATACTGACTGGTATCGCTTCTAGGCGATGTCTTTCCTTTCACCTTTAATGCACAAATCATTGTTGAAACCAATACACGAATAAAGAAATTATATTTCTCATAGGTTTTGCTGCAAAAATGTATGTTCACATTTTTACATGCATGTATTTTTTGTGTAAATAAGTAAATACATATATTTAAATAGATAAGCAATATATATATATATATATATATATATATATATATATATATATATATATATATATATATATATATATATATATATATATATATATATATATATATATATATATATATATATATAAATACACATATATTTGTGTGTGTATGTACATGTGTGTATCCACACATACACATATGTATATATATAAACATATATACATTGAGCATGCAAGTTCAAAATACACATGCACACCCATATACGCATGCGCGCGCATACGGACACGCACACATACATACATACATATGCATACACATACGCATGATTCACGTGTTAAAGAAAAGGAATTAGCGATTTGAAAGTGATTTAATTGCACCCAAACTATTGTAGAGACGTCATAGGTGTGGCAGCAAGTTAAAAATCAATCATATTAACAATATCACAAAACGGATACATCTGACAGGTTACATGCGGCAGATAATTTTAGATAATCAGTCATTCATTACAAATAGAAATTCTCTGGTGACCTATTTCCACTGTGTAAACTAGTTACAGCATTCTTCTGAGAAATTAAAGGCTTATATGGGAGCAAATGATTTATCTCATTGGAATATTTTTCCATTATTTTTTAGAATAAGCAATCAGTCGAATGGGTCTGTTGTTTTTGTTTATTTATGAAAAATATTTCTGCCAATTTTTTGTAGATCCTTTGAGACAGACGTTTCTATCCTGTGGCACATTGGATGAATAGAACTAGCTCAAGCAAGGCACCAAGTCTAAACTTTGAAAGACGCGAATGTCTCAAAAGGTCTTTTTCAAAGGCAGATTTTTTATTTAATTTTAATTATTATTATTATTAATTTATTTTAGCATATGATAGAATTATGTTAATTTCTTCTATAAGTATATTCGCGCTCCTGAATTCCTGTGAGAGAAAAAAGACTCATTGTTGATTATTGCTTGGTCCCTCTGGTTTGAAGGCATTTTCATACTTATCCTCAGTACATCATGATCAAATCTCTAACCCAGCCTCTGCGAAATCTCTCTTACAGTGTTTCTCTCAATCTGGATAATGTGGTCTGCACTGTGTATTGCGCATGAACCAGTTTTTGAATGGTGAATGCGTCGATCACCTGGCGGGCGACTGGTTCTCTTGCCATGATTTTTTTTTCATAGGACATCCTATCATGCTTCGTCTTGCAACAAGAAAATGAAGGCACTTCTAGCCGTTGCTCTACATAATGTCCTAACTAGTATAGAAATGTATACAGGCGGAAGGTACAATGTGTGATTATAAATATCCAGAAACAAAACATTAGGACATGAAGTAGCCGTAAAAGGATCCCAGATCATCTTTACTGTGTGTGATTGTCTTGGAATTCTGTTTATGCAGTGTTCTTTTCGTAATAATTTTAAACGTAATTCGATTTGACTGTTATATGCATAATTACATGAAAAGGCATTGATATAAATATAGTAATATATTCTAAATATTTTCTTTTTTAGCGTTAGTGTAAATGAATGCTGATACAGATACTAAAATTCATATCATTTATTGTGTCTTCCTTATCCTGTTTCTGATTCTACTTTCAATCATTGCATATGTATCTTGGTTGAAAGATAATATATGGGTAATGAGAAGTCTGTATATATACACTATTGTATTTATAAATAATAGAAACATAAAAACAATAAATGCTCATTTAGTGTATCCTTTATGGTCCACTGTAAAGTGTAGAAGGCGCAGGAGGACTATAGCTTCCACCGCCGATGCCACTTCCACCTCCAATACCACCACCGATGCCACCTCCGATCCCGCCTCCAATACCACCTCCGATTCCGCCTCCAATACCACCACCGATGCCACCTCCGATTCCGCCTCCAATACCACCTCCGATTCCGCCTCCAATGCCACCTCCGATTCCGCCTCCGATTCCGCCTCCAATACCACCACCAATACCTCCTCCAATACCTCCTCCGATTCCACCTCCGATTCCGCCTCCGATACCACCACCACCTCCCACAACTTGACCGCCACCTTGAGAGGCAGCACCAAGCGCCGTTTGGAGGTCTACTCCACCAGGAAGAGTTGGGTTCTCTCCTTCAGCGTAGTTCACAAAGAATACTTCGGGATCCGAAGGCGGTGGCGCTGGCACCTCGATCACCTGTTGACCTTGTTCCGACTGCTTGTTAAGGACGAATAAGACATGTTGCTGCCTGGGAGGAGGAACCACGATGGGTTCTGGTCCTTGAGCACCATCAGGAAGTCTCACGAAAACAATATTCCGTTCCAGTTTAGGTTTGGGAACGTACGCTGGCCGACTGGAAGATGCCTGATTTGGCGGCACGTCATACAAGAACACACGACTGTTCACTTGAGGTGTGACGCAGCTGCCATCCACGTGTTGCACTTGTCCACCGCCACAACCGCCGGCGTTAAAGGATGGGCCGGAGGGCGTTGGTAGGTTGTATCCCTGTGGGGCAGCGGATGCGGCAGCCACCAGTGCAAAAATCTTCGAGAAAAAAAGGTTTGTTATATATTTTTCAATTATATACTAAAAAAAAAATAATAATAATAAAATAAAATCATATAAAGTAAAAAATCGGAAGAGAAAGAGGTTTGCATAACTAACCAGGAGCTTCATGCTTGTAGTCTGTGACTACCGATCATGTGACGCCTTATATATACGGACTAGAATTGCTCCTACACAATGTCTTTCCTTTCTCCTGTAATGCACAAATCATTGTTGGAATTCTAACATGAATGCAGAAGTGCTCGCACTTTACCAGATGCCTCTCACGAATATTGATGTAAAACATATACTTAATTATATGTGGAATATATATATATATACATATATATATATATATATATATATATATATATATATATATATATATTTACTTAGAAATATATGGAACTATATTAATATATAATATGTTTATATTCATATATATATATATATATATATATATATATATATATATATATATATATATATATATATATATATATATATAGAAATATAGACATACATAGACACACACACACATACACACACCAACGCACAAACACACGCATACACATACATACTCACACTTACTTTAATATGGATAAAATGTATATATATATATATATATATATATATATATATATATATATATATATATATATATATATATATATATATATATTCTATATATATATATATATATATATATATATATATATATACATACATACATACATATATATATATATATATATATATATATATATATATATATATATATATATATATATATATATATATACATATACTCACACGCACACACATATATATAATGTAGTATTTATATATATGTATATATATACATAAATGTATCTATCTATCTTTATCCATCTATTTATTTCTATACATATATAAGTGTATATAGGTATATATACATATATGTATATATAAAACTACATATATATATATATACACACATATATATATATATATATATATACATAGATATACATATATATATATATATATATATATATATATATATATATATATATATATATATATATACAAACATATATATATATATATATATACATACATATATATTTATATATATATATATATATATATATATATATATATATATACAAACACACACACACACACACACACACATATATACATATATATATATATATATATATATATATATATATATATATATATATATATATATATATATATATATATATATATATATGTATGTATATATATGCATATATAAATATGTATCTATGTATGTATGTATATAATATACATATATATATATATATATATATATATATATATATATATATATATATATATATATATATATTTATATACATACACATATACACACACTGAAACACACACACACACACACACACACACACACACACACACACACACACACACACACACACACACACACACACACACACACATTGACAAATGAATAAGTGAAAAACTTATATTATTTATATGTTGAACGAAGGTGACCCTCACCTCCAGGAACTACACAACCTGGTTTGATATTTACTGAATACTTTGAATATTGTCTAACATATATACATTTTCAAAAGGTTATGATATTGAGTTATTGAATTGGAAAGATCATTGATAAAACAGAGTTCTAAAATGACTAGCTAGTTGCAGTTCTTCTTCCCCTACATGTAACAAGATCATCATGATGACATTCGGTATGCAGGCAAATACATTATGGTTGAGATATATTATGATATATGCTAAATATATAAGTGAATATATGACTGTACAGAAGAAACACGCGGGAAGCTAATAATTGTGCAAGACATGGCAGGATTTCTGCATAATATTCAACGAACCACTAAAACAACGCATGCGAAGTCTCTCTTGCAGCTCCCAACCCCCGAAAGGTTTGAAATAATGTGCATTGTAACTGTGTATATGAAATGTTACCTGTACTAGTTTAAGAGCGGTAGACGCTCCATTTACCTACTTTGCAACTGGTTTCCTGACCGTGACTGCCTCTTCATGGAACGTCTTACAACTTCCTATCCATTAAAAGCATGAGAATGATTTGCATTATGGTTGCAGACATGGTACACAACATGAGCAGCTAATATGCTGATCACATTGTTTGTGATTGGTTTCCCGTTCATTCCGTCATGAGAATAACGTCGTCTTGGCCTAGCAAAGAAGAATACATGAGGGCGACCTGTCGATTATGCTGTGACACAGCTTAGTAAGGCATTCTCAAGGAGAGAAATATACGCTGAGTGGTGATTTACAAATCTTATGTACAGCAAATCAATAAAAATACTGCTATGAAAATTTATTGTATCCAGGGCAGTATAGAGTCAGTGGTACTGCATTTGCTTACAAAAGGAAGAAAACCCACAAGTGAAATAACTCGATATATGAGTCTTGTACCAGACTAAAGAGTTGCTCTGCGTTTTGAGAAAGCGTACAGAAATAAGTAATAATGATAACGATGAATGAATTCAATTATTGTGATGATGGTCATAATGAATTAGATTTACAGGATATACAAATAAAGCACGGCTATATAGTTATTATATATATCAGCATGCAATTCGTATACAAAATCTCATTTTACTTATTTTGTGAGGTTCCTACATTTAGTATAAGATCTTTGGAAAATAAAAGTGGTTATAAGTCTATGAGTTGATATTTCTTGAATAGATATGAAACATAATAGGCCTTATGAATGAACTATTTCCTTGTTTACTAATTTTGTATTATGAGAGGTAGCCATTAACATTTTATTTGCTATTATTTTACCATGTTTCTTCCCCTTTTAAACGTGTACTTGAAACAAATTCATGTATGAACGATTGGAAAATCAGAGGGATAAAGAATCTTCTTATAACATTCATATTTATGTAATTGTAGAAAACAGATAACATTATAAGCCGGGTGACTTTGAAGCATAAGCCACAGCTAGTAACATATTTATGGTCCACTGTAAAGCGTGGAAGGTGCAGGTGGACTATAGCTTCCACCGCCAATGCCACCTCCACTTCCTCCTCCAAAGCCACCTCCACTTCCGCCTCCAAAGCCACCTCCACTTCCTCCTCCAAAGCCACCTCCACTTCCGCCTCCAAAGCCACCTCCACTTCCGCCTCCAAAGCCACCTCCACTTCCGCCTCCAAAGCCACCTCCGAATCCGCCTCCAAAACCACCTCCGCTTCCACCTCCGATGCCGCCTCCAAAGCCACCTCCAATTCCTCCACCGCCACCACCTCCCACAACTTGACCGCTACCCTGAGAAGCAGCACCAAGCGCCGTTTGGAGGTCTACTCCACCAGGAAGAGTTGGGTTCTCTCCTTCTGCATAGTTCACGAAGAACACTTCGGGATTGGCTGGTGGTGGTGCTGGTACCTCAATCACTTGTTGACCTTGTTCCGACTGCTTGTTAAGCACGAACAAGACGTGTTGCTGCCTGGGAGGAGGAACCACGATTGGTTCTGGTCCTTGAGCACCATCAGGAAGTCTCACGAAAACAATATTTCGCTCCAGTTTAGGTTTGGGAATGTATGGTGCTTGACCGGAAGAAGCCTGATTTGCGGGAACATCATACAAGAACACACGGTTGTTCACTTGAGGTGTGACGCAGCTGCCATCCACGTGTTGCACTTGTCCACTGCCACAACCCCCGGCGTTAAATGATGGGCCAGAAGGAGTGGGTAGGTTGTAACCCTGTGGGGCGGCGGATGCG
>NC_091570.1:30041209-30043709 GCF_042767895.1 Penaeus vannamei
GTATGTAGTTATTTATAACGTAAGAATAAGTATCCATATCCATAAGCATGGATACAAGAATAAATGTGTATGCTTGCATATGCATATGCGTGGGAATGAGCATATGCGTAGTACTTAGAGCATGTGCGGGAATGAATATGTCTGCATCAGGTGCACATACGCACAAATTAAGTTAATAAATAAAATAAAATAAAACATATATGCACTTCTGATAATTAAGCCCAGCTCACGGGAGTAGTGAGCAGGCCGTGCATTGCCGCTCCTAAGTCCACTCCAGGTAGGACCAAACCTGCTGGGGGGACTTATCAATGGCGTTCCGGCTAAATTACTCCCCTCCCACCAAGATACACCTAAGCCAGTAGGTGGGAGGTAAATCGGCTGTCCACCTCCATGAACAAACGCATCCAGCCATGGCCCCCATTCCCCGGAGGCGAAGGAGTCCCTGGTTACGGCGGCGATCAGGATCGCTCCGGAGCAGGGGGTGCTAAAAATATCCGGGTAAAGACAGGCCGCCCCACGTTGATGAACCTTTGCACATACAATATAAGGACCATGAGAACTGAATCCGACTTACTAGCTTTACTAGAGGAACTCTCTTCCATTAAATGGGATGTAGTAGAACTCTGCGAAGTTAGAAGACTAGGTGAAGAGCAGAAGTTATTAAATGAGGGACACGTGCTCTATTGGAGAGGAAAACCTCTGGGTAGCAAACAGGAATTAGGGGTAGGATTCTTAATACACAAACGCTTAGAAAAGAACATCGTAGAATTCTATAGTGTCAGCGAAAGAGTGGCTTCTGTAACAATAAAACTAAACACTAGGTACAACTTAAAAATTATTCAAGTCTATGCTCCAACCTGCAGCCACAGTGATGAAGAAATAGAGAGCTTCTATGAAGATGTTCACTTAGCCAGCGAGAGAACAAAATCCCATTTCACAATAATTATGGGGGATTTTAATGCCAAAATAGGTAAAAAGACAGAGGGCGAAACCGCAGTAGGGAACCATGGAATAGGCACTAGGAACGAGAGGGGACAAATGCTAGTCGAATTTGCGGAGGCTCGATCACTCAGTATCATGAATACATTCTTCGAAAAAAGACTAGAACGGAAGTGGACATGGAAGTCGCCTTCTGACGTCAAAAACGAAATTGACTTCATAATTTCAAATAGGCGCGATATAATAAAAAATGTAGAGGTTATAAATAAAGTAAATGTAGGCAGCGACCATAGAATGGTGAGAGGCGAAATTAAAATACATCTCAGAAGGGAAAGGAACAAACTAATGAGTAAACCACAGCCAAACTTGGCTAACTTGAGGATCAGAGCAACAGAATTTAGCCTAAACATCCAAAACAGATATTCACTCCTCCGCGACGAAGATCTCAACATCGACCAAATCAATAAACAGTTCAATGACATAATAAAAGAAGCTGCACTGGAAGTAGGCGGAAAGAACGACAATCGAAGCTCCAGCAAGCTCTCGGTAGAAACTAAACAGCTTATGCAAAAACGTAGAGACATGAAAGTATCGTCAAATAGGGACAAGATAGAATTGGTTGAACTAACAAAGACCATAAATAAAAAGAAGAGGGAAGATGTACGGAAATTCAATACTCAAATAATAAATGAAGCAGTGATTTCAGGTACCAGCATGAAAGCAGCTAAAAGAAGACTAGGAATAGGGAGAAATCAAATGTATGCAATTAAGAAACCAGACGGAGAAGTAACACATAACAAGAATGAAATCATCAAAGTAGTGGAAGACTTTTACAGGGATCTATACAACTCAAACGAACAGCCACAAATAGAAGCAAACGCGGTAACTAGCGACGTACCTAATATCACAAAAGAAGAAATAAAAAGAGCACTTAAAGGCATGAAGAGAGGGAAAACACCAGGCGAAGATGGAATTAGTATAGACCTCATATTAGATGCAGGAGACATCGCAACAGTGAAACTAGCCAATCTTTTTAACAAATGTCTTCTCAGTGGAAAAACTCCGAAAGCCTGGAAAAATGCAACAATTATCTTGTTACACAAAAAAGGCGATAAAAAGGATTTAAAAAATTACCGACCCATAAGCCTCCTTTCGGTTACTTACAAACTGTTCACGAAAGTCATTACAGCTCGCATCTCTGACAGTCTGGATTCCAGCCAGCCCAGAGAACAGGCAGGCTTCCGCAGCGGATTCTCAACAACAGATCACATCCACACGCTCACCCAAATAAGAGAAAAAGTAAACGAATATAGGAAACCCCTGTGTATGGCATTCATCGATTATGAAAAGGCATTTGACTCTGTACAAATACCAGCAGTATTAGGTGCTATTCAACAACAGGGAGTTGAGGAGGTATATTGTAATATATTGGAAGATATATACAAAGATGGGACAGCAACCATCAAACTCCACACAGAAACCGATAAAATACCAATTAAAAAAGGCGTTAGACAGGGCGACACCATCTCACCAAAGCTGTTTACAGCCTGCCTCGAGGAAA
>NC_091570.1:30073709-30076209 GCF_042767895.1 Penaeus vannamei
TACCAATCCTTTTAGAAAAAAAAATCAGGTAATAGTTTCATCATGGCTGCTCAACCCTGTGGATTAACAAGGACTAAATGCAATGATCAATATCTATAACACGCAGACAAGTGATCAATATAAGTAATTGTGACAGAAAATGTAAACAGAAAACGAGCATCACAAAGTCAACTTCATTTTCACACGCGTTTCTGGGAGGACAAGACGCCAGACAAGACGCCATTAGCAAATTCCGTCGAGGCAAGCCATCTTTACTCTGCATTAGGCTCAAGGAACAACGACTAACACCAAATTACGGGGAAGAATTGGTGGTCAGAGACTTTGCCTACTGGATTTGCTCTGCACACTTTGAGGGCTGGACCGAAGGAAACGTAAAGTTCGGGAGGCACATACATATAAAGATGCATACACACACACACACACACACACACACACACACACACACACACACACACACACACGCAAACAAACACATATGTGTGTGTTATATAATATATATATATATATATATATATATATATATATATGTATATATATGTATATAAATATATATATATATATATATATATATATATATATATATATATATATATATATATATATAGAGAGAGAGAGAGAGAGAGAGAGAGAGAGAGAGAGAGAGAGAGAGAGAGAGAGAGAGAGAGAGAGAGAGAGAGAGAGAGAGAGATTGGAAGGTAAGAAATATCTGTGTTTGTGTCTATATGTACACACACCCACATTCACACATTCATCTTGAGCAATGTCGGTTCTGCATTGCACGTGCAGAGCAGCGTCTACCAGCAACCCAAAAAGTCAGACATCTGTCAGGGGAACAAGCACACGCCTGAATGTCAACACACACAGAATCATGCTCACGATATTACCGTTTATCACCCGTTTAGAAATCGAAAACAAAACTTCACTCTAAATGTTACTTGTTTTATCGTAAACTTTTACTGACATTGGCTGCCGAGCCGTACCACATTCCGCATTTTTTAAAGTCATGGTGCGCGTGAGTGGGATGCAAACGATAAAACATTGCAACTTACGACAAGCACAAAGAATTCCTAGGTGGCAACTCATTCACAAAGACAGGCTGGTGTAAACAGAAAGGAGGATATTTTCTGCCTTTTTTTTAACTGCTTTTCCTTTCTCTCTCTCTCTCTCTCTCTCTCTCTCTCTCTCTCTCTCTCTCTCTCTCTCTCTCTCTCTCTCTCTCTCTCTCTCTCTCTCTCTCTCTCTCTCTCTCTTTCTATCTATCTATCTCTTTCTCTCTCTCTCTCCTTTCTTTCGCTCTCTCTCTCTCTCTTTCTCCTTTATTTTCACCCCCCCCCCCTCTCTCTCTCCCTCTCTCTCGTGCTTGATTCGCTTCACCAGCTCACGAATTGCATGTGTCTATTTGCAATATCTAGAAATCATTACAAGATAACAGCTCTCGCTTCCACGCAACACTCATTCTACTATAACGCAAATTATATTATACAGTCATGACAAAGAGGTAAAACAAGAATTAAAAACCTTGTATTTACCTATTCCCTTCTTTTCTTTCTTTCTTTTTAGTGCGTGCGCGCCCGCGAGCGTGTGTATGTACTTTTTATTTATTTACATGTATTCACGCGTATATAAATGCGTGCATGCATAAGATGTTCATATGAACCCACAAAGGCCCACACTCATGATAGTAAAAACAAGACATACCAGGGTATTTGTTTTACATAACCTTTACTTTCACAATTCTGAAGAAAATACTAATTTAGCAAGCAAACTCGATGTACAAGTGGGAGTTTCCAAAGTTCATTTAAGAAAAAAGGCGCAGAGACAATAGGACTTGGTTTGGTAACCAACCTCTGGTTTTGTTTATGTTAGTTTTGTTGCTGTTTTCCGCTGATTTTTGGATTTTAATTTATTTTTTTGTTTGATTTCTTTTATCATGTTCCTTATTATTGCTTTTTTGTTTTTGTTACAATAATCCTAATCATTATTATAATACTGTTATTAATGATAATAAAATTGTTGTTATTGTGATCTTGATTATGATTATCACCCTAGGTTTTAATGTCACATTTTTGTCCCATATGATTCTCTTCTTATTTGTGATTTTATATATTCTAAAACTTCATTAGAAATTATAAAACCATTATGATTATTTTCTTTACTATTGTTCTTATTTGGATCATCAGACTCACCATTTTATCCCTGATATAATTCAGATACTGTACTATAACAGCATCCTGACATCCTCTTTTAAAACATAGGTGGATGCGCTTGGCTGAGGAAAATTAAGAAAAAAGAAGAAGAAACGACAAATACAACGAACAATAAACGATAACTAAAAACAAGAGCAACAACAAACATTCAAGAACAATGTAACCTTTTTGTAAAGCTTATTGACACCTTGCACAAAACTTCATGAAAGTATCATGAAAAGAAGGTAAACTTATTAAATGAAGAAATGAATAAATAAGTAAAGTAAATAGAAGCGAGACTATAAACAAATGAT
>NC_091570.1:30125879-30148379 GCF_042767895.1 Penaeus vannamei
GAGTAGAGGAGACGGGAATGGAAGGAGTAGGGGATGCGGCGCGGGTGAGAGGGTTGCTGGCAGAGGAAGGCATGTAAACGGCGAGTGAACTGGGGAGAGGAAAGAAATGGAAAGAGAAAGAGGTAGGGACGGGCTAGGAGAGGGAAGAGAATTGATCAGGAGCAGCAGTGTCAGGGAAGGAGTGAGAGGGAAGGGAGCAGAGGCGGAGGGAAGAGAGGAAAACTGCCTAAGGGGCGGGGCACTCTCGGGGCGACATTTGAGGGCGTTGAAGAGGAGAGCAGGAGAATGGTGGAGCGAGAGGAAATGTATATAAAAGGCGGCACTCGGTGCGGGAAAGCATTACTTCCGACATGAAGCTCCTGGTAAGTCAGGTCAATCAGCGAGGTGTCAGTGAGTTTGCTTAGATGGAGAATGAGACGAGGAAAATAAATGAAATCGATGAAATACTGAGAACGTTATTCAGCGATATATATCACAATGCCTTTTCATTCTGCAGGTCTTAATCTCAACACTCGTGGCCACGTCGTTAGCCGCACCTCAGGGCTACAATCTGGGTACGCCTTCAGGACCAGGTTTTGGAATTGGAGGTCCAGGACCGGGATTTGGATCAGGAGGATGCGGTCCCGGACAGGTGCTGCATGTGGACGGCAGGTGTGTCACTCCACGTGTCAACCGTAAAGTGTATTTATATGACGCGCCACCAGCACCTGTGTCCTATGGTCCTCCGCCTTACATCCCTGAGCCAACCATAGATACAAATATCGTGTTCATCCGAACTCCCGAAGGAGGACAAGGACCAGATCCCATCGTCGTGCCTCCGCCACAACAGAAACACGTCGTGTATGTCCTCAACAAACAGACGGAGCAAGGACAGGAAGTGATTGAAGTGCCAGCACCACCAGCAAGTAGTCCTGAAGTGTACTTCGTGAACTACGCTGACGGCGAGAACCCAGTTCTTCCCAGCGGTGTTGATCTCCAGAGTGCCTTGAACGCAGCCTCCCAGGGCGGCGGTCAAGTGATTGGTGGCGGTGGCGGAGGTGTTGGCGGTGGTTTCGGAGGCAGCGGAAGTGTTAGCGGTGGCTTTGGAGGTGGAATTAGTGGTGGATTCGGAAGTGGAGAATTCATCTCTGGTGGAAGTGGCGGTGGATTCATCACAGGAGGTGGTTTCGGTGGAGGCTCCAGTGTTGTCTCGAGTCCTTCAAATCTATATACTACACCATAGAGTTTACCATCTGAACATCCTGTTATGTACTTCTAATTAACATGTTATTCATAAGAATATTATCTTGAATCTTAAGCCAGACTTGTTTTGAATTATAAATGTGTATACTGTATATATTCTTTAAATAAATAGAACAAATAAGCGAACTTTTTACCTATGTTTTACATACCAGGCAAAGAGAAACATACATTACCATATGTACACACATGTCCAGTCACATACAAACACAAGTTTAAGTTGTTTAATGCTTTGCTGTCATAAACATAAGCACCTGTTTTTTTCCCTTGCCATGTGCAGGGACAACATCATAAGAAAGGAATTCGAGTAACAAGTAAAATATTATTTGATATTTGTGTAGGGTTAGCTGAAAAAACAACAACAACACTATAACATATACAGAGGTAAAAGGAAGCATTTCTTATTGACAGAAGAATGAAATTCCTTACAGACCAGGCATCATAGTTTAATTTTTTTTTCTATGTGCAAGAAAGAAGGAAAAAATCAATAGTTTCCAATGGAATGATAAAACAGAAGGGCGATTCTTCACCTCATTTCTATTGCATAAAATGCATATGGAATCACATAAAAGTATACATACACACAAGTACACAAACAACAGCAGTCCCATGGTTTCGCATTAATAAAAGAGAGAAAAAAAAATGTAGGTCTGGATGAAAGTATGGAATAAGTTACATGTGGTAACTTCCAGTAATAAAATACAACTTATTTTTCAATGTTCCGAACGAGGCAAATTTTTCACAAAATGTTAATTCATACAAATACTACGAGTTATTGGAGGTTTAGTAATTTCTGTACCGTGAGACTGTTCTCAGCACCCTCTCCCATCCCAGCTTAGATGATGCTTAATCTATGTGTGTGTGTGTGTGTGCGTGTGCGTGTGCGTGTGCGTTAGTGTGCGTGTTTTTGTGTGCGATTGAGTGTGAGCGGTTGCGTGCATGTCAGAGGTTGGATTACGCTTGCTGACCGTCAACTCAGTTTATGCATGATTTTATCTATACTTTTTATTCCATTTTTGTGTCTAATAATTCTATTATGTTTTAATTACATTTTTTCTTTGTTCTATTTTCATGATAATGTTTAGAAGTTAGAGCTTATACGTCTTTTGCGGTCCTTTTTGTACTGCTGAGAAATAAAAATTCGTTGTTCTACTGAACCACGGGGCGTTTTTTTCCTAATCCTTTGGCATCTTTTATATACATATATATATTTTTTAATGAAGATTCTACTAAGTGGCCGTCAGTTCCATTGAGCCTAAGTGACGGTATTAATCAAAGATAGAGCTGGACTGCATGTCATATGCAGCCTAGTGGTTCTCCTTCTTGACTTTATTTCTTTCTTGAGTGTTCTACTAGTTTCTCCTTTCATTTTACCGTCCTCCTGCGTCTTGTACTTTTCTTGTACTAGCTTATCTATTCCTTTTCTTCCTGGCTTCTTTACTCATCAAACATCCTGGAACATGTAAAGATTTCCCGCCGTGACATCCCAAAAGATAATATCCCCTTGGGACAGTAACAGTAGTAGGGGGAGTTGACATCAGGGGGTGGACTTACCCTACGGATGCCCACTGACCTTCATGGGGAGGAACCTTGGCCCTTACAGCATTCCTTTTGGTAGGTGGGGTCCCCTGGGGACTACATTCCCGTACACTACATCTGTATATCAGAAGAGAAATATACAATGGTCTAAAATAAAAGATGGAATTATGCCATACACGGGAGATAATACAAATCTTTTATATAGATGTATTCCTCTTTTTACGGACTCAAAGTCTATGTTACTCAACTATCAGAAATGAATTAGTAATCATACTACTAAATTAGGAATGAGTACAACAGCAAAACATATGTAAGGACATAACATACTATAAATGTATGTATACCATTACATACTATTTGCATTAATATGTGATAAGATCACCATTCATATGATAGTACATATTTAAATTCGTGTACGGACACATATGATAAAGGACAAAAAGAAGCGTAGATGAGAGCCTGGCAAATTCAGTAAGCAGTAGAGCTGGAAAGGAGTATCCAGACTACAACGAGGATGACTTTTTCCGGGCTTAAGATACTACTCGGAATATAAGTCAGCTATGTATCCTTCATAACAGTTATTATGAAGAAAATAAAAAGGTCAAGAAGAAAATATTAGTAGACGAGAAACAATGAAAAATAACAAAGATAAAATAACCATACAAATATAAGCCTAGGGGTGAATAGTTTGAGCATGAAAAAGGACATATTTCTCTTTTAGGCATATCAGATATAGCAAGTGCGAGCGCGAACGGGATGGGGCTCGAATGACCGGGCTGGGGGAAAGGTAAAGGGAATGGAGGGTCGGTAGAGAGGATGGGGGCGGGTAGCCGGGGGGGAGAGAGAGCTGGGGGAAAAGATGGGAGTGGAGGGGAGTGGAGGAGTGGGGGTAGATGGGGCCCACCGAACCGAGCGGGGCAGGATCTGGGGCGACCTGTGAGGGCGATGAGAGCAAGAAGAGAGAATGGAGCGAGAGGAAATGTGACATATAAAAGGCAGCGCTTGGCGCTGGTGAGCATTACTTCCAACATGAAGTTCCTGGTAAGTCAGGTCTCTGTTGTGTCAGTGAGTTCGCTCGAAAGGAAAGGAATGATACGAGGAAAAGAAATGAAAACAATGATATCTTATAAAGCAAACTATGTCACTGCTTTCTCCTTTTGCAGATCTTAATCACAATAATCGTGGCCACGTCGTTAGCTGCACCTCAGGGTTACAATCTGGGTACGCCTTCAGGACCAGGTTTTGGAATTGGAGGTCCGGGACCAGGATTTGGATCAGGAGGATGCGGTCCCGGACAGGTGCTGCATGTGGACGGCAGGTGTGTCATTCCACGTGTCAACCGTAAAGTGTATTTATATGACGCGCCACCAGCACCTGTGTCCTATGGTCCTCCGCCTTACATCCCTGAGCCAACCATAGATACAAATATCGTGTTCATCCGAACTCCTGAAGGAGGACAAGGACCAGATCCCATCGTCGTGCCTCCGCCACAACAGAAACACGTCGTGTATGTCCTCAACAAACAGACGGAGCAAGGACAGGATGTGATTGAAGTGCCAGCACCCCCAGCAAGTAGTCCTGAAGTGTATTTCGTGAACTACGCTGACGGCGAGAACCCAGTTCTTCCCAGCGGTGTTGATCTCCAGAGTGCCTTGAACGCAGCTTCTCAGGGCGGTGGTCAAGTAATTGGTGGCGGTGGCGGAGGTGTTGGCGGTGGTTTCGGAGGTGGAATTAGCGGTGGATTCGGAGGCGGAATTAGCGGTGGATTCGGAGGCGGAATTAGCGGTGGATTCGGAGGTGGTGTTATTAGCGGAGGTTTCGTAAGCGGTGGAGATAGCGGAGAATTCATCTCTGGTGGAAGTGGCGGTGGATTCATCACAGGAGGTGGTTTCGATGGAGGTTCCAGCATTGTTTCCACTCCATCTAATCTTTACAGTGCACCATAGAGTTCAGCATCTGAAAATTTTAATACTATGTGCTTCTAATTAACTTGTTATCCATATGGAGTTTAAAAACTTTAATTTTTTTCAATAAAGAAAATAAGAATAGATGAGCAATTCTTGACCTATGCCCTGCTGCATAAAAGGAAGAGAAAGACAGCATACATTCATACTTATGCACTTACAAATACATTGTAAGTTGTTTTATTGCTTTGCCTTCATGGGAATGTATATTTGTATTGTTTTTTTATTTCACTTGCTAAATGCAGATACCTTCTATAAGAAAGGAAACAGAGCGAATGCATTATAGTCGAATAAAATATTATAGGTCTACCCCAAAATAAGATTAATAACTATGATAACATGTACAGAAGTCAAGAAAAAAATCACCTGGAAGCATTTCCTAATGATAGGAGATTCAAATGCTTATACAGACTAGGTCTGGTACTGTGCTTTACTCAAAGAAAAGAGTAATAGTTTTTAAGAAAAGAGAAAAGCGATTCTTTATCTCTGTTTTGCAAAATTGGGCATGGAAATACAAAAGTATATAGGTACACGCGCACCCAATAATAATAGTTTAATGGTTTTGATAAAAAAAGAAAAAAAAAATCGCATACCACGTGCAGTGATAATTAAATGAAAAGAAACCGAGGGATCATCACCGGAATTTGGTCAGATAAAAAATACGGAAATGATTTGTAGGTCCTGATAACAAAAGAAAATTATATATGGTAACATATATTTTTATTATAATTTCAAAAGATAATTTTCTTTTGCACTAAATATTAGCTCATGCACATACTACGAAACATTGGAAATTTGGTAGTGCTCTGTACATAAAAATAATAATAATAATAATAATAATAAATAATAATAATAATAATAATAAATAATAATAATAAATAAATAAAAAGTAAATAGACAAAAGATGGCATAATTCCATACCCGGGAGCTCAGGATAACGTTACCTATAACTAAAATATGTGTACTTGAGCTGTATTCGTCTTACGAACTTAAAATCTATGTTACCTTAACTTTCATACACAAAATATTGGAATTAATTTAATAGTCATACTTAAAAATAGGAAATCCGCACACTAAAATAAATATTGAGGTATATATACTATCAAAGTAAGTTATATACCATTTCATACTGTTCTCATTATGTTATGATCTCCATGCATATGACAATGTATATCTAAATATGTAGACGAACACATATAGTAAAGTAAAAAGGACTGGATAAAAGTCAATTAAATAGAAAAAAGAGTAAAGCAAAAAAGGAGTGCCCAAGCTACAGCTGGATATTTTTTTTCTGTGCTAAATACATGGCAGCCGACGGCAGTCGCGCCGAATCCGAGATACGAAGTCATGCTTTCTTTAAAACAGCTATTATGAAGAAACGAAAAATAAGAACGAGAAAATGACAGTAGAATAACCTAAAAGAGAAATGGAAGACAAGAAATAATTAAAAATAATAAAGTAATATATACATACATAATTTAAGTGTCTATGCTAAGAGCGTGAAAAAGGAGACTATTTAATCATCATCTATATCCGATCTAGAAACTAATATCCTAGATACATAGCGACGCACGTGCGCGTGCGAATGGGATGAGGGCACCAATGATTGGGCTGCGGGGAAGGTAAGGTGAATGGAGGGATGGGGGCGAGGGGGGGTAGGAAGAGGGTAGGGGCAGGGAGTGAGTAGGCAATGAAATAAAATATATTAAATGAACTAAATCAACGGAATACTGAGAGCAATATTCAACAATATGTGTCACACCGCCGTCTCTTTGCAGCTTTTAATCTCAACACTCGTGGCCACTGTGTCAGCTTCATTTCAGGGCTACAATCTAGGTACGCCCTCATGACCAAGGTTTAAAATTGGAGGTCCGGAACCAGGAATTAGCTCAGGAGGATACGGTCCCAGACAGGTGCTGCATGTGGACGACAGGTGTCATTCCACGTGTCAATCGTAAAGTGTATTTACATGACGCGCCACCAGCACCTGTGTCCTATGGTCCTCCGCCTTACATCCCTGAGCCAACCATAGATACAAATATCGTGTTCATCCGAACTCCTGAAAGAGGACAAGGACCAGATCCCATCGTCGTGCCTCCGCCACAACAGAAACACGTCGTGTATGTCCTCAACAAACAGACGGAGCAAGGACAGGATGTGATTGAAGTACCAGCACCACCAGCAAGTAGTCCTGAAGTTTACTTCGTGAACTACGCAGACGGCGAGAACCCAGTTCTTCCCAGCGGTGTTGATCTCCAGAGTGCATTGAACGCAGCTTCCCAGGGCAGCAGAGGTTTTGGCAGCGGAATTAGCGGTAGTTTCGGAGATGGTGTTATTAGCGGAGATTTTATCTCTAGAAAATGATAATAATAATAATAATAATGATAAGAATAAGAATAATATTAATGTCGATGATCATAATAATAATAGTAATAATAATAATAAAAACGGTAGTGATGATAATATTAATATGCATTACTGTAATGATCGTCAAAATAGTAACACGAACAGAAATAGAAATAAAAATAATGATATTTATAGCAATAAAACAATCATAAAAAGCTACAAATAACAAAAATCATTGTATTAAAAAAATTATAATAATAATACAGGTAATAATAATGAGAAAAATGTTAATTATCATATACCAATGATAAGAATGATATTGATAATGATGATACTAATGATGATAATAATAAGAAATAAAAGACAACAGTTTTTAATAGATGGAATAACATTCATTAAAGCTAGAAAAAAGAAAAATACAAGAAGAATGTATTTAGTTCCGTCCACTTTTAAAGAAGCCTGAATTATGTATCAGGTTACCTGCTGATGCACAGGAAGGAAATTACAAAAAGAGTATGTATAAATATTACCTTATTTGTAGTACTTCATGATTTTGTATCGGCGTACGAGAAAGTTCTTAGCTTAGTGATTCTACGTATAATCACAATTGGAATGAATTTACTCTAAGGTATAATGAAGGAGAAAGGAAAATGAAATACAAGGAGTAGAGGAAAAATATAATGTTTGTGACGTACTGTGAAGACTACACCATTATTTTCCGGGTTTAAGATGCTGCATGAAATCCAAGCACAAACTACGGCTTTCGTTTACAGTTATAACGCATGTTATCTATTTCACTCAAAGCGTAAACACATGAAGAAAAATGGGAACATGTTAAGAAAAGGAGGGGGGGAAAGCGAAAAAGAATTTAAATAAAAACGGAAGAAATGGATTCAGATCCATATGCACATACACATATACTTGGTATGATTTACAAAGAAAAACAAAATATTTTGTTCTTAATGAACATCGTATGTAGAATTTCGAACACAGGGGTAAGTGAATGGCGGCGAGTAGAGGAAGGGGAGGGAAGGCTGGGGAGAGTGGGCTTGGGGAGAAGAGAAGGGATTGAAGGGTAGGAAGAAAGCGAGTACGGGAGCTCCTAGGTCTACCTGCATACAGGCATAAGAGCGTAATTAAGAAAGTATAATATATACAGCAACAAACTCGTACATAAACGCAATCACACACCACCGCACATACACACCAATAGAGGGAAGGCACTATATTGTGCGGGGTGGGTTCTGGGGCGACCTGTGAGGGCGATGAGAGCAGGAGAATGGAGCGAGAGGAAATGTGACATATAAAAGGCAGCGCTTGGCGCTGGTGAGCATTACTTCCAACATGAAGCTCCTGGTAAGTCAGGTCTTTGTTGTGTCAGTGAGTTCACTCGAAAGGAAAGGAATGATACGAGGAAAAGAAATGAAAACAATGATCTCTTATAAAGCAAACTATGTCACTGCTTTCTCCTTTTGCAGATCTTAATCACAATAACCGTGGCCACGTCGTTAGCCAGCCCTCAAGGTTATAATCTAGGTACGCCTTCAGGACCAAGTTTTGGAATTGGGGGTCCGGGACCAGGATTTGGATCAGGAGGATGCGGTCCCGGACAGGTGCTGCATGTGGACGGCAGGTGTGTCATTCCACGTGTCAACCGTAAAGTGTATTTATATGACGCGCCACCAGCACCTGTGTCCTATGGTCCTCCGCCTTACATCCCTGAGCCAACCATAGATACAAATATTGTGTTCATCCGAACTCCTGAAGGAGGACAAGGACCAGATCCCATCGTCGTGCCTCCGCCACAACAGAAACACGTCGTGTATGTCCTCAACAAACAGACGGAGCAAGGACAGGATGTGATTGAAGTGCCAGCACCCCCAGCAAGTAGTCCTGAAGTGTACTTCGTGAACTACGCAGACGGCGAGAACCCAGTTCTTCCCAGCGGTGTTGATCTCCAGAGTGCCTTGAACGCAGCTTCTCAGGGCGGCGGTCAAGTAATTGGTGGCGGTGGCGGAGGTGTTGGCGGTGGTTTCGGAGGTGGAATTAGCGGTGGATTCGGAGGCGGAATTAGCGGTGGATTCGGAGGCGGAATTAGCGGTGGATTCGGAGGTGGTGTTATTAGCGGAGGTTTCGTAAGCGGTGGAGATAGCGGAGAATTCATCTCTGGTGGAAGTGGCGGTGGATTCATCACAGGAGGTGGTTTCGATGGAGGCTCCAGCATTGTTTCCACTCCATCTAATCTTTACAGTACACCATAGAGTTCAGCATCTGAAAATTTCTATACTATGTGCTTCTAATTAATTTGTTATCCATATGGAGTTTATAAACTTTACATTTTTCAATAAAGAAAATAAGAATAGATGAGCAATTCTTGACCTATGCTCTGCTGCATAAAAGGAAGAGAAAGACATTAGCATACATTCATACTTATGCACTTACAAACACATTGTAAGTTGTTTTATTGCTTTGCCTTCATGGGAATGTATATTTCTTTTGTTTTTTATTTCACTTGCTAAATGCAGATACCTTCTATAAGAAAGGAAAATAGAGCGAATGCATTATAGTCGAGTAAAATATTATAGGTCTACCCCAAAATAAGATTAATAACTATGATAACATGTACAGAATTCAAGAAAATTAAATCTCCTGGAAGCATTTCCTAATGACTGGAGATTCAAATGCTTATACAGACTAGGTCTCGTACTGTGCTTAACTCAAAGAAAAGAGTAATAGTTTTTAATAAAATAGAAAAGCGACTCTTAATCTCTGTTTTGCAAAATTGGGCATGGAAATACAAAAGTATATAAGTACACGCGTACCCAACAACAATAGTCTAATGGTTTTGATTATATATATGTATATATATATATATATATATATATATATATATGTATATATATATACATATATATATATATATATACATATATATATATATATATATATATATATATATATATATATATATATATATATATATATATATATATATATTATATATATTTCGCATACCACGTGCAGTGATAATTAAATGAAAAGAAACCGAGGGATCATTATCGTAATTCGGTCAGATAGAAAATACTAAAATGATTTGTAGGTCCTTATAAAAGAAAATGATATATGGTAGCATATATTTTTATTATAATTTCAAAAGAAACAACTTTTCTTTTACACAAAATATTAGTTCATGCATATACTACGAAATATTGGAAATTTGGTAGTGCTGTGTATACTTAAAAATAATAATAATAATAATAATAAATAAATAAATAAAGATAAAATATACAAAATATGGCATAATTCGATACCCGGAAGCTCAGGGAAAACGTTCCTTATAACTAAAATCTAAAATCTGAGTACTTGAGGTCTATTCGTCTTACGAACTTAAAATCTATGTTACCTTAACTTTCATACACAAAACATCGGAATCAATTTAACAGTCATACTTATAAGAGGAAATCCTCACACTAAAATAGTTATATTAACGTATATATACTATTAATGTAAGTTATATACAATTTCATACTGTTCTCATTATGGTATGATCTCCGTGCATATGACAATGTATATCTAAATATGTAGACGAACACATAGTAAAGTAAAAAGGTGTGGATGAGAGTCAGTTAAATAGAAAAGAAAATAAAGCAAGAAAAGGAGTGGTCATGTTACACCTGGATATTTTTTTCTGGGCTAAATTCATGGCAGCCGACGGCAGTCGCGCCGAATCCGAGATACGGTCAGGTTTCTTTAAAACAGCTATTATGAAGAAACGAAAAATAAGAATGAGAAAATGACAGTAGAATAACCTAAAAGAGAAAAAGAAGACAAGAAATAATTAAAAATAATAAAGTAATATATACATACATAATTTAAGTGTCTATGCTAAGAGCGTGAAAAAGGAGACTTTAATCATTATCTATATCCGATCTAGAAACTAATAATCTAGATACACAGCGACTCGCGTGCGCGTGCGAATGGGATGAGGGCACCAATGATTGGGCTGCGGGGAAGGTAAGGTACGGTAGGAAGAGGGTAGGGGCAGGGAGTGAGTAGGCAATGAAATAAGATGAATTAAATGAACAAAGTCAACTAAATACTGAGAGCATTATTCAGCAATGTGTGTCACACCGACGTCTCTTTGCAGCTTTTAATCTCAACACTCGTGGCCACTGCGTCAGCGGCATTTCAGGGCTACAATCAGGACCAAGTTTTAAATTGGAGGTCCAGAAACAGGAATTAGCTCAGTAGGATACGGTCTCAGACAGGTGCTCCATGTGGACGGCAGGTGTGTCACTCCACGTGTCAACCGTAAAGTGTATTTATGTGACGCACCACCAACACCTGTGTCCTACGGTCCTGCGCCTTACATCCCTGAGCCAACCAGACACAAATATCGTGTTCATCCTACCTCCTGAAGGAGGACAAGGACCAGATTCCATCGTCGTGCCTCCGCCATAACAGAAACACGTCGAGTATGTCCTCAACAAACAGACGGAGCAGGGACAGGATGTGGTTGAAGTACCAGCATCACCAGCAAGTAGTCCTGACGTTTACTTCGTGAAGTATCAGCTTTCCTGCTGATGCACAGGAAGAAATTTACAAAACGAGTATGTACAAATATTACCTTATTTGTAGTACTTCATGATTTTGTATCGGCGTACGAGAAAGTTCTTAGCTTAGTGATTCTACGTATAATCACAATTGGAATGAATTTACTCTAAGGTATAATGAAAGAGAAAGGAAACTGAAATACAAGGAGTAGAGGAAAAATATAAAGTTTGTGAAGTACTGTGAAGACTACATTATTATTTTCCGGGTTTAAGATGTTGCATGAAATCCAAGCACAAACAACGGTTTTCGTTTACAATTATAACGCATGTTATCTATTTCACTCAAAGCGTAAACACATTGAGAACAATGGGAACATGTTCAGAAAAGGAGGGGGGGGGGGAGCGAAAAAGAAATTAAATAAAAACGGAAGAAATGGATTCAGATCCATATGCACATACACATATACTTGGTATGATTTACAAAGAAAAAAATGTTTTGTTGTTAATGAACATCGTATGTAGAATCTCGAACACAGGGGTAAGGGAATAGCGGCGAGTAGAGGAAGGGGAGGGAAGGCTGGGGAGAGTGGGCTTGGGGAGAAGAGAAGGGATTGAAGGGTAGGAGGAGAGCGAGTACGGGAGCTCCTAGGTCTACCTGCATACAGGCATAAGAGCGTAATTTAGAAAGTATATAGAGGGAAGGCACTATATTGTGCGGGGTGGGTTCTGGGGCGACCTGTGAGGGCGATGAGAGCAGGAGAATGGAGCGAGAGGAAATGTGACATATAAAAGGCAGCACTTGGCGCTGGTGAGCATTACTTCCAACATGAAGCTCCTGGTAAGTCAGATCTCTGTTGTGTCAGTGAGTTCGCTCGAAAGGAAAGGAATGATACGAGGAAAAGAAATGAAAACAATGATCTCTTATAAAGCAAACTATGTCACTGCTTTCTCCTTTTGCAGATCTTAATCACAATAATCGTAGCCACGTCGTTAGCCAGCCCTCAAGGTTACAATCTAGGTACGCCTTCAGGACCAAGTTTTGGAATTGGGGGTCCGGGACCAGGATTTGGATCAGGAGGATGCGGTCCCGGACAGGTGCTGCATGTGGACGGCAGGTGTGTCACTCCACGTGTCAACCGTAAAGTGTATTTATATGACGCACCACCAGCACCTGTGTCCTATGGTCCTCCGCCTTACATCCCTGAGCCAACCATAGATACAAATATCGTGTTCATCCGAACTCCTGAAGGAGGACAAGGACCAGATCCCATCGTCGTGCCTCCGCCACAACAGAAACACGTCGTGTATGTCCTCAACAAACAGACGGAGCAAGGACAGGATGTAATTGAAGTGCCAGCACCACCAGCAAGTAGTCCTGAAGTTTACTTCGTGAACTACGCAGACGGCGAGAACCCAGTTCTTCCCAGCGGTGTTGATCTCCAGAGTGCCTTGAACGCAGCTTCTCAGGGCGGCGGTCAAGTAATTGGTGGCGGTGGCGGAGGTGTTGGCGGTGGATTCGGAGTCAGCGGTGGTTTCGGAGGTGGAATTAGCGGTGGATTCGGAGGCGGAATTAGCGGTGGATTCGGAGGTGGTGTTATTAGCGGAGGTTTCGTAAGCGGTGGAGATAGCGGAGAATTCATCTCTGGTGGAAGTGGCGGTGGATTCATCACAGGAGGTGGTTTCGATGGAGGCTCCAGCATTGTTTCCACTCCATCTAATCTTTACAGTGCACCATAGAGTTCAGCATCTGAAAATTTCCATACTATGTGCTTCTAATTAACTTGTTATCCATATGGAGTTTATAAACTTTACATTTCTTTTTTTCAATAAAGAAAATAAGAATAGATGAGCAATTCTTAACCTATGCTCTGCTGCATAAAAGGAAGAGAAAGACATTAGCATACAATCATACATATGCACTTACAAATACATTGTAAGTTTTTTTTATTGTTTTGCCTTCATGGAAATGTGTCTATATATATATATATATATATATATATATATATATATATATATATATATATATATATATATATATATATATATTTCACTTGCTAAATGCAGATACCTTCTATAAGAAAGAAAAATAGTGCGTATTCAGTATAGTCGAATAAAATATTATAGGTCTACCACAAAATAAGATTAATAACTATGATAACATGTATAGAAGTCAAGAAAAATCACCTGGAAGCATTTCCTAATGACAGGAGATTCAAATGCTTATACAGACTAGGTCTCGTACTGTGCTTTACTCAAAGAAAAGAGTAATAGTTTTTAATAAAATACAAAAGCGATTCTTTATCTCTGTTTTGCAAAATTGGGCATGGAAATACGAAAGTATATAAGTACACGCGTACCCGAAATAATAGTTTAATGGTTTTGATTAAAAAAAAAAAAAAAAAAAAAAAAATCGCATACCACGTGCAGTGATAATTAGAGGAAAAGAAACCGAGGGATCATCACCGGAATTTGGTCAGATAAAAAATACTGAAATGCTTTGTAGGTCCTGATAACAAAAGAAAATTATATATGGTAACATATATTTTTATTATAATTTCAAAAGATAATTTTCGTTTGCACCAAATATTAGGTAATGCACATACTACGAAACTTTGGAAATTTGGTAGTGCTCTGTACATTTGAAAAAAATAATAATAATAAGAAGAAGAAAAATAATAAACAAAAAGTAAATAGTCAAAAGATGGCATAATTCCATACCCGAGAGCTCAGGGAAAACGTTACCTATAACTAAAATCTGTGCACTTGATGTGTATTCGTCTTTCGAACTTAAAATCTATGTTACCTTAACTTTCATACACAAAATATTGGAATTAATTTAATAGTCATACTTAAAAGTAGGAAATCCGCACACTAAAATATATATTGAGGTATATATACTATTATAATAAGTTATATACCATTTCATACTGTTCTCATTATGTTACGATCTCCATGCATATGGCAATGTATATCTAAATATGTAGACGAACACATATAGTAAAGTAGAAAGGTGTGGATAAAAGTCAATTAAATAGAAAAGAGAGTAAAGCAAAAGAAGGAATGTCCAAGCTACAGGTGGATATTTTTTTCTGGGCTAAATTCATGGCAGCCGACGGCAGTCGCGCCGAATCCGAGATACGAAGTCATGCTTTCTTTAAAACAGCTATTATGAAGAAACGAAAAATAAGAATGGGAAAATGACAGTAGAATAACCTAAAAGAGAAATAGAAGACAAGAAATAGTGAAAAATAATAAAGTAATATATACATACATAATTTAAGTGTTTATGCTAAGAGCGTGAAAAAGGAGACTATTTAATCATCATCTATATCGGTCCAGAAACTAATATCCTAGATACACAGCGACGCGCGTGCGCGTGCGAATGGGATGAGGGCACCAATGATTGGGCTGCGGGGAAGGTAAGGTACGGTAGGAAGAGGGTAGGGGCAGGGAGTGAGTAGGCAATGAAATAAGATGAATTAAATGAACAAAGTCAACTAAATACTGAGAGCATTATTCAGCAATGTGTGTCACACCGACGTCTCTTTGCAGCTTTTAATCCGGAACCAGGAATTAGCTCAGGAGGATACGGTCCCAGACAGGTGTCCTATGGTCCTCCGCCTTACATCCCTGAGCCAACCATAGATACAAATATCGTGTTCATCCGAACTCCTGAAGGAGGACAAGGACCAGATCCCATCGTCGTGCCTCCGCCACAACAGAAACACGTCGTGTATGTCCTCAACAAAGAGACGGAGCAAGGACAGGATGTGATTGAAGTGCCAGCACCACCAGCAAGTAGTCCTGAAGTTTACTTCGTGAACTACGCAGACGGCGAGAACCCATTTCTTCCCAGCGGTGTTGATCTCCAGAGTGCCTTGAACGCAGCTTCTCAGGGCGGCGGTCAAGTAATTGGTGGCGGTGGCGGTGTTGGCGGTGGTTTCGGAGGCAGCGGAGGTGTTGGCGGTAGTTTTGGAGGCGGATTTAGCGGTGGATTCGGAGGTGGTGTTATTAGCGGTGGCGTCAGTGGAGAATTCATCTCTGGTGGAAGTGGCGGTGGATTCATCACCGGAAGTAGTTTCGGTGGAGGCTCCAGCATTATTTCCGCTCCCTCGAATCTCTACAGTACTCCGTAGTCCTTTGTGGAAGCATAGTATCATTTACTTCGAACGAAAGTTATATCTGAAAAGCTTTAGGGAAATAATGTTCAGGAATTATACGTTTAGTTTTGTTATACGGATGTGTATACATTCATTTAATAAATATGAAAATCTATATGTTTGAGAACGATTCTTGACCTATGTTTCACTCCACGTGACAGGCACGCACGGAAATATAAACTACACACGAACATGTATAAATATACCAAGTTACAAAGTCTATATGTATGGTTTAGAATTCATTTTACGAATTCTTTCATTCGTCCCTTTTTTATGAGGCAAGTGGATAGTAAAATCAAATAAAATGTCCTGAGATTGTCAGGTCCTAATTTAGTCGAGTAAAGTTTACAGAAAATTTAAATAGATTTATATAAATGTAGATAATTAAATCTGGTTATATATGTATATGTATATATATATATATATATATATATATATATATATATATATATATATATGTATGTATGTATGTATGTATGTATGTATAATAATTTTCTACTGGCAGAGAGAGAGAGAGAGAGAGAGAGAGAGAGAAAAAATCCTCGTAGACCCTCCAGCCATCATTGGTTTGGCAAAGGTACATACGGAAATGACAGTGCTAATGATATTAAACATGATGAAGACAGTGGTAATATGATGGTGACAATGACAATAATTATGATGAGAAAAGTAATAATTTCTCCTTCCTTCCTTCCTATAGTAATGATAATGATAATGGTAATAATGGTAATAATAATAATAATTATTATTATTTTTGTTGATGAGGCTGCTATACTTATTATCATTACCATTATTAATAACATTATTATCATTAACAACTACAGCAACAACAGTGATGATGATAATGATGGTGAAGAAAATAAACCAAATAATTCAATAAAAAATGAAATAATCCCAAATAGGCGAAGCAAAACCTTTTAACATGTATAATTTGTATAATTATTCCCTTTTTAAAGATGCTAGAATTATGTATTACAGCCTACATTCTTATACACTGGAATGAAAATACTACGAATTGTTTCTCCGAGTTTAAAATATTCCATGAAATAACTAAAAAGCCATTTTCCGTGCCAACTATAACCCAGATATAATGACCTTACGGTATCTATATTTCTTCGAAATGCAGTGGATGAGTAAGGGAATATATTAAGAAAGGAGAAAGAGAATAGGGGAAAAACGGAATGGAAATGGAGAAACGGGAGCAATTCACATATATAAATGTACCAGTATAGTTTGCTTCATAAAAGATAAGATACTGATACTCATTTTCAAACATAGAAACTCTCATCTCGCAAAGGGGTTAGGGAATGGCGGGTTAATAGAGAATGTAGGATCATAGAAGGGGGGGGGAGGGATTGGAAAGACAGAGTTGATAGAATTAGGCGGGTAAAAGGGAACTACTATATTGTGAAGGGTAGCTTGTGTTGTAACCTACTTGTGAGTAAAGTAAGCGGCATGGAGAAATAACGCAAACATGTTCATGTATACCAGACCTACACATTTCTAAAACACAAATACGCCATAACACACTTTAGGAGATAAAACAATAATGTCTGTGGTAGGTTCTGGGGCGACCTGGGAGGGTGATGGGACATCAGGAGAATGGAGCGAGAGGAAATATGACATATAAAAGGCAGCACTTGGCGCGGGTGAGCGTTACTTCCAACATGAAGCTCTTGGTAATTCAGATCTCTGTTGTGTCAGTGAGTTCGCTCGAAAGGAAATGCTTTGAAAAAAAAAAAAATATTATGATGAAAGGAAACGAAAACAATGAGATGCTCCTGTAAAGCAAATTATGTCGCTGCGTTATCATTCTGCAGGTCTTCATCACAATACTCGTGGGCCAGCCTTCAATGTTACAATCTAGGTACGCCTTTAGGATCAAGTTTTGGAATTGGAGGTCCGGGAACAGGATCTGAATCAGGAGAATGCGGTCCAGGACAGGTACTACATGTGGACGGTAGGTGTGTCACTCCACGTGTCAACCGTAAAGTGTACTTATATGACGCGCCGCCAGCACCACCAGCTTCCCATGATTCTCCGCCTTACATCCCTGAGCCAACCATAGATGCAAATATTGTGTTCATCCGAACTCCTGAAGGAGGACAAGGACAAGATCCTATCGTCGTGCCTCCACCACAACAGAAACACGTCGTGTCAACAAACAGGCGGAGCAGGGACAGGAAGTGATTGAAGTGCCAGCACAACCAGCAAGTAGTCCTGAATTGTACTTCGTGAACTATGCTGACGGCGAGAACCCAGTTCTTCCAAGCGGTGTTGATCTCCAGAGCGCCTTGAACGCAACTTCCCAGGGCGGCGGTCAAGTGATTGGAGGAGGCGCAGGAGTTGTTGGCGATGGTTTCGGTGGCGGATTTAGCGGAGGATTAGCAGGTGGTGTTATTAGCGGAAGCTTCTTAAGCGGTGGCAACGGTGAGAATTTATCTCTGGTGGAAATGGCGGTGGATTCAACACCGGAGGTCGTTTTGGTGGAGGCTCCATCGCTGTTTCCAGACCATCAAATGCCCATATTCAACATACAACCCCTAGTTAGGATTATCTGAATTCTTATCCTATACTGCGATGTATATGACATCTATACTGACACAATACCCACGCATAAACAGTCATACAAAAAATAATATTCGTAAATATTCTTTAGTAATTTATTATGTATTTTCCTTCATAAATCACGTAAAACAACAAAGTCAAGGTTATCACCGTCACAATAATAGGTTTATGAAAAATAGAGAATGAATCAAATGTAATAATATACAAAAATAAAAAAAGGAGAGTATTTTGATATCTAGAACGGAGCAAGGTCTTTGTTACCAAACAAAAATAAAAAATAAAACGTCGAAATGGAAATCATAATACTATCAACAATAGCAATAATGCTAAAATGAAAGACAATACTCTCGGCGATAATGATAACATAGATGATGATAATGATGAAAATGAAGATTGATTATAATGACAACCATATTTTTATCATGTCACCATTATTGCCCTAATTGTCATCATTATTATTATCTTTTATTGTTACTATCATTATATTCCTTATTGTTATTATTGATACGGTCATTATTACTGTTACTATTACTGTTTTGGTATCATCATCATGAACGTTATTATTATTGTCATTATTGTTATTAGTAGTAGTAATACTGCTAATATAGTCAATATCATTACTAATTTTATTGTTTAATAAAACAAAGATTATGCTGATTATGAAAATGAACATTATATTAAGGAAGAGGTTAATAACAATAATAGGAATAATAATAATGGTAAAAGTAATGTTAATGATGAGGATAATGGTGACTGTAATGTAAATTATAATGGTAATGAGAGCATGGTGATGATAATGATTAATGATGATGGTGATGGTTAAGGTGATGATGATGATAGGGATGGTAATAATGATATTAATAATAATCGCGATATTAAAAGAAATAATGAAAATAATAATAACTGTAATAACAATGATAATAATGACGATAATGATAAAAATAAGAATAATATTAATGTCGATGATAATAATAATGATAATGATGATAATGATAGTACTGATAATAATAATAGTGATAACAATAATGATAATAGTAAAAATTTCTATTATCATCATTGTCACAATAATCACACGAACGACAATGAAAATTAAAATAACAATAACCATGTAAATAATAGTAATAAAGAGAATAATTCTGAAAATATCAATAACAACAATTATGATATTGATAATAAGAGTAATTAAAATATTAATAACATAATAATATAATACCAATAATAATTCTACACAGAAATAGCAAAGATGAAATTAATAATAATGAAGATAATAATAATAATAAACAGATAAAAGAAACTTCAGCTTCCAGTAGATGGAATTATAACATCCAGGAAAGGTTAAAAAAAAAAAAAAAAAAAAAAAGTAGAAGCAAATTATTTATCTGTTTGTACTTTGAAAGAGCCCCAAATTATGTATATTTTGGAAGGAAATCACAATGCCATTTTTTTTCTTTTTTACAATATATATATATACATATATATATATATATATATATATATATATATATATATATATATATATATATATATATATATATATATATATATATATATATATGTATAAAAATTACTTCATGATTTTGTATCAACGTACGGGAAAATTATTATCTTAGCATTTCTAAGCATAATCACAGTTGGAATGAATTTATTCAAAGATGTAATGAATGAGAAAAGAGACTAAGCCATATGCATAAGAACTCCCGAAGCCCGTTTCTTTGTGTTAAAAATATTGCACAGAAATATCTAAGCAGAGGTTTTTGGTGCCAATTATAATTCTGATACAGTGTCATTCTTAATCGTATAAAAAATACTGAAAAGCTGCATTGCTCTATATAAATGTAGAATGAATTAAATGTGTTAATAAAAGTAGCAATAAGTAAAACGAAAAACTTCTAAACATTTGGAATGGAGGTAAGTTTCCTATTGACATAAACAGAAATTATCGTCTTTTTCACATACAGACTAGTCATTGTTGGTTTGATATTCCGCCATAAGTAATTAGTAATGTTTATAATAAACTTACAAGGCTGGTAATAATAACATATATTACTCAGGTTAATGAACCAATTAAGATGAAACGTATGAAATTCAGCTTAGATATGCAAGACAAGCACTAAAACAAGGATCACGTCCAACTCCTTCGGAAAAAACGTCAGTACACAGGACGTAACTCTTTGTTTCTTTTTTTTTTTTTTTTTTTTTTTTTGGGGGGGGGGGCGTGGCCGCCTTGCAATGTTCGAACTTCACACAGGGGGTAGTAACACACAGGGTATCTGGTCCAGACTAAGTATATTTCGTGCCGTCTTTCGCGATATTTAAGACGTTCGACTGTACACCTCTGTTATTTATCAAACATCAGAATTGACCTTCCAGGTTAAAAACATAAATTTTAAAATGCCAGAACAAAATGATCAAAAACAGTTTTAAGTTGAAATAGTAATGGTAATGATAATAGTAATAATAATAATTATAATAATAATAATGAAAAATATTTACATTAAAGCAAAAAATGTCTAGTGTAAAATGATAATGGAAATTAAATATATCTAATGAATTAAGTTCTGTCGAAAATATACTTTCGAGTCTTAAAAGTAAGGGAAATAAAATGACTGTAAAATCGAAAAAACGACTATAAAAAGAGAATCTCAATTAAAACTATAAAAGCACTAGAATGGAATAAAAGGCTAAAGAAAAAGACTAGACCCCTTTCCTTAATAATAATAATAATAACAATAATGATAATGGAAACAACGATAACAAAATTAATAATAATTATAATAGAAATGACAACAGTGATGAAGTTACTAATATCAATTATAATACTGATGTTAATAATAGTGATGGTAATGATAACAATGAAAGTACTATTTCTAACAATGATACTAATAATGATGTTAATTATAATATAGAAAAAAAACAATGGGATTCTATAGGAGACGAAATCATCCCATGCAGGAAAATTAAAACAAAAACTAATATTTCTAATGCCATGTCCCTTTTCACAGAAGTCCATAGTACATCTTACTTTAGCTAATATTCCTTCACACAATATACCACCATATAGGATGGATTATGCCGTGGAGCGACCTACTTATGGATAAAGAATGCGTCATAAAGAAAAAAAAAAATGTGATCAGACCTACAATATTCGTAAACTACGTTGACGGCGAGAACCCAGTTCTTCCCAGCGGTGATTTCCAGAGTGCTTTGGATGTAGCTTCCTAAGGCGGCAGTCAAGTGATTGGTGGCGGTGGCGGAGGTGTTAGCGGTGGTTTCGGTGGCGGAATTAGCGATGGATTAGCGGGAGGCGTTATTAGCGGAGGCTTCTTAAGCGATGGCGACACTGGAGAATTTAGCTCTAGTGTTAGTTACAGTGGATTCATTACCGGAGGTGGTTTTGGTGGAGGCTCCACCGTTGTTTCCACTCCATCTAATATTTACAGTACATCATAAGAGTTCTCGATCTGAGCATCTTAATTTCATACAATTCTCGTCATGTATGTATGGTGGATTCGTCGCAGAAAGTGGGTTTGGGGAAGGATCCTGCGTTGTTTCAACTTCCTCTAATCTATACAGTGTGCCATAGAGTTCACTATATATACATCTATAGTACACATATTTCTAGTTATGTAAAAGACTTTATAATGCATTGATTATCGAATGATGAGAGTTTTTGTTTTGGTCTATATACGTATAATATGTATTCTTTTAGTAAAAAGAAATGGAATAGCAATATTTTACTTATGTTCTACCACATGAAATACACACAGGCAAACACAAGTATGTATATATATATATATATATATATATATATATATATATATATATATATATATATATATATATATATATATATATATATATATATATATATATATATATATATATATATATATATATACATGCACAGAGATTCATTACATTCATGAATCATTTGCATTTTTATTTTTCAATATCATTATTATCATTTTTTTATTTTGTTTATTTATTTATTATTATTTTTATTTTATTTTATTTTATTTTTTTTTAATAAGAAAGGCATTTAAGTGACCATCGTGGTTTATAATTTGGCACGATGAAATATTTCTGAAAGTCTATTTAGGTCTGAATAAAATTGTATAAGAAATTACGAGT
>NC_091570.1:30158379-30163379 GCF_042767895.1 Penaeus vannamei
AGATATAGAACGAAACAAAAGTGAACGTGACGACAGTGAGTGACATCAAATCGTTCTGTTTCTTTCCTTCGCTATTCTTTATACGTTTATATAATTTTAATTTACAAGTATCTCAATATTGCAGGTTTTAATCACAACTGTTGTGGCCGCATCATCGGCCGCTCCCCAGAGTAGTTACTTGAGTACACCGAGTTATATCCCGAGAGGCTGTGGTCATGGGCAGGTGTTACACGTTGATGGCAGGTGTGTTACCCCGCGTGTCAACCGCAAAGTGTACTTGTACAATGCTCCACCCGCACCACCAGCTCCCTATGGTCCACCACCTTACATCCCTGAGCCAACCATAGACACAAACATCGTGTTCATCGAAACACCCGAAGAAGGTCCAGGACCAGAACCTATTGTCATACCTCCACCACAACAGCGAAGCGTCGTCTATGTCCTGAATAGACAGACGCCAGAGCAACAGGATGTGATCGAAGTCCCAGCACCGCCAGCAACCAGTCCTGAAGTTTACTTCGTGAACTACGCTGACGGCGAGAACCCAGTTCTTCCCAGCGGTGTTGATCTCCAGAGTGCCTTGAGTGCAGCTTCCCAGGGCGGCGGTCAAGTGGTTGGAGGAGGTGCCGGAGGCTTCGGAGGCGGCGTTGGAGGCTTCGGAGGTGGCGCTGGAGGTTTCGGAGGCGGCGCCGGGGGCTTCGGGGGTGGCGCTGGAGGCTTCGGAGGCGGCGCTGGAGGTTTCGGAGGCGGCGCCGGGGGCATTGGGGGCGGCGCTGGAGGCTTCGGAGGCGGCGCCGGGGGCTTCGGGGGCGGTGCTGGAGGTTTCGGCGGTGGTTCCGGAGGTAGTGGTGGATTCGGCGGTGGTGCTGGATTTAGCGGAGGCTCTGGTTCAGTGTCATTGCCTCCTAGTCTTTATACAACGCCATGATATGTAGATATATATCCTACTATACGTATAACCCCTCTCCGTTTTTCTTTAATTGTGGTGTGTAGAGAGGACACAATATTTCCGTACAATTACTTAATAACTAGAATGTTTATATTCTTTTAATAAAACATATAAAGTCAAATATGCTTTTCCTGTGTAAAAAAATTCTACGGTTTTACAATATAAACGGTGGTTTATTCGTCTAATGTGAGAGTTTTGAAACTGGTCCCAATGCGAATTGTAACACACACACATACGCACACACACGTGTGTGTGTGTGTGTTATTCTTAATATAATATAATTTATAAATTGCACATAAAAGTTAGTGTTTTGTAACGTGGAGATTTGCGAAATTTACCCAACAAAGCACGACCTTGGAATCGGTGTCCTCACCTCAGAAATGGTCCCATATCCGAGTACACGTTAGGGACATGTTCATAGTAGAGCCTACAGACTAAGGCTGGGTTTGACCTCGGTATATAATTGGCTTGTGGTGGACTGTCCTGGCGCGAACCAAGGACTTGTTACAAGCTTTGCCGAAAAACCATACTTAGGTACTCTTGTTATTATCAACCTTGAATTCGTAGAGGACGTTAGTGCTTCAAACTCTTCTCAGAAAAAAAGATAAACTCGGAAACCCTTCCTACTGCTACCACTATAGCTTGGTGTTTAATGTAACTTATTTCCCTTCAGAACCACTGGTTCGTCCAAGGATATTTTAACCTACCATTTATATTCATATTTATGTGAGGAATAGTAACAAGAAAGAGTCACCCGGGAGTTCAGAATATACAAAGTGTGGAAAACAATTAGATCTGGGGGAGGTAAAACGTAAAGCAAGCGGGGCAGGGAAGAGGTGACCCGGAGAGCAAGTTTTGATGGCACTGAAGAGAGCTAAGCAAATCAAGTCCATAAAAGCAGTCACTCAAGAAGAAGAAAGTATAACCTCACCATGAAGCTCTTCTTAAGAAAGGCCAATTTGTTAAGCATGATATATCAAGCTGTCGTTAAAAGAAAATGTGAAACGAACATACTGACAGAGCAACTGTCTTCCCTCCAATCTATTTCATACGAGGGTCGTCGTATTAACTAATTTATTTGTTAATCGCTACAATTGTCGTGACTTTAGCCGTTCCTCATGGCTAAAACTTGGATAGACCAAGTTATGTCTCAAGAACATGTGGCTCTAGACAAGTGTTGCATGGTAATAGATGTGTTACTCCACGCGATAAGTGCAAAGTCTGTCTTGACACCATACGTATCAGCGGTAAAACACGTTACCAACTCCAGATGTTGACCTTCTAAACACCTTGAGTGCAGCGGTCAAGTAATTGGAGGAGGTGCCAGTGGTGGATTGGGAAAAGGCGCTGGAGGTTTCAGAGGTGGCGCTGTTGGTGTTTCACAGGCAGTGAAGGCGGTTTTGGAAGAAGTGGCGGTTTCGGAAGCAGTCGTAGATTCGGAGGCAGTGGAGTTGGATTCATCTACTAGTCTATACTACACCATAAAAAAATTCCCTTTCATGTAATCCATCTTAATTTCTGTATAATCTTTGCTAAATGACAATGATAGTGTTTTTTTCCGTCTTGCTTGAGACATTGAAATCTTTTGATTTAGTCCTAAAGGAAGCTGTAAAAAATAATAGTAAATAAATAAATAAAAACGAAATGGGAGACAGAAGGCAAATCATGACACGAGCATATTGTTGAATAGACTGAAAAAATCAAAGGGACAAGAGTTGAATCAGGTTTCGGGAGGAAAGTAAAGGTCAGACAATCATGAGAATGCTTAGGCCACTAATAAAGATGTAAATCCATCCATGTTTCATGGATCAAAGCAAGAGAGCTATCAACAATTTTCTTTTATAATGTTTTAAAGAGGTGTGAATTTAATGTATTTCCAATTTACGTTATAAGTGGATAAAATAAATATTACATTCCCCAGTCTTCATATCGTCCCTTTTGCGTTCACGTATTTATTAATTATATTTATCCAGGGATCTGCCAGTTTCGCCGGTGTAATATTAAGGACATCCCAGTAGAGGAACACCGTGAATACTACGGGGAGCATCATAAGCACCGCTGATCGCGCGTTTCTGCAGCCTTGTTTATCATTGGGGGGGGGGGGGAGGTTATATATATATATTCACATATATATATATATATATATATATATATATATATATATATATATATATATACACACATATATATATACATACACACATACACACACACACACAGACCCCCCACCCCCACACACGCACACTCACAAACACGTACACACATACACCATACATACATACATACATACATATATATACACATATATATACATATGTGTATATATAAAAGTATATATATGTATATACAGACTTTTGGAGGAGCAGCGTAAAGAACAGGAGAAGCATCATGAGCACCGTCGATCGCGCGGTTCTGCACCGTTGTTTATCATTGGCGGGGGAAAGGGAGGGGGAACGGGTTATTTAAATCTAATGGGTTACTGACACTGTCCTTAAAGAGTCATGTTCAGTGGGTCTGGTCACCACTTGATAATAATATATATATAAATATAGATATAGATATGTATGTATGTATGCATACATATATATGTAATATATGTATGTATGTATATATATATATATATATATATATATATATATATATATATATATATATATATATATATATGTGTGTGTGTGTGTGTGTGTGTGTGTGTGTGTGTGTGTGTGTGTGTGTGTGTGCGTGTGTATGTGTATGTGCGTGTGTATGTGTGTATGTGTGTGTGTATGATTTGATATCGGGTTAAGAGAAAGGTACGACAAAATTGATATGCTAGGCCGTGAAGGTAGTGTACACAATCGAACTAGGTCGTAATAAAGAAAGTGAAAAAAATCTGTTCCATAACACGCCATCACCGGCCACCGCTTTCCAATTGCAGTGCTCCTGATTACAAGGGAGGATCTTGTAATACACATCATGTGCAAATCATTAAACACGAATGTAATTGGAAAAATAGCTAATGCAACTAGTTAATTAATTAATGAATGAATTAATTAATAATTTAATACCTAAATAAAGATACATATATGCAAAAAATACTCTTTTTTTTATGATGTCAGCATAAAAAAACACAAGCTACCTATTAATATATGGACTGAAAGACTTTTTTTTCTTTCTTTTAAGAAAATCAGTGTTCCGTCCATGAATGATAAAAAAGGCCACTTTGAGATCACCAAGAAAAAGTTCAAGAGAAAATAATTCAATGCGAGGCGGGTAAATCAGCAGAGCGGGTGGGGCAGGGGAATGGTGGCCCAGGGATCTCGCCCTGACGGTGTTGGAGAGAAAAGAATGTTGGGGCGAGAAGTCGGGTATATAAAAGACGTCACTTGGGAGATAGAAAGTATTACTTCATGATGATGGTAAGAAAGCTGTACTCCTTTTGTGTAGTACATCAAGTCTCCTGGGAACAAAACCAAGCTAAAATAGTGACAAAAGCTCATCAGATACTTTTTTTTCGCAGGCTAAAATTTATAATCTCAATGTTGCAGGTTCTAATCGCTAGTGTTGTGGTCACGTCATCGGCCGCTCCTTAGGGCTATAGATATAACTCAGGAGGATGTGGTCATGGGAAGGTGTTTCATGCTGGCAGATGTGTTACTCCACGCGAGAACCGCAAAGTCTACTTGTATAATGCTCAACCCGCGCCACCAAATCCGTACGGTCTACCCTCTTACATCCCTGAGCCAATCATTGACACGAATAGCGTGTTCATCCAAACACCCGAAGAAGGTCCAGGACCAGACCCCATTGTCATACCTCCACCACAACAGCGAAGCGTCGCGTATGTCCTCAACTGACAGACACAAGAACAAGCGGAAGTGATTGAAGTTCCAGCGCTAACATCAACCAGTCCTGAAGTTTACTTCGTGAACTACGCTGACGGCGAGAACCAAGTTCTTCCCGGAGGTGTTGATCTGCAGTGCCTTGAGTGCAGCTTCCCAGGGTGGTGGTCAAGTGGTTGGAGGAGGTGCCGGAGGCTTCGGAGACGATGCTGGAAACCTCGGAGGTGGCG
>NC_091570.1:30270879-30276160 GCF_042767895.1 Penaeus vannamei
TATATATATACGTACATCCATATCTATACATACAAGAATAGTAGATTTGGAGGGAATGGTGGATTCAAAAGTGAAGGAATCGGTGGATTCTTAAGGAATGGAGGAAACACTGCATTCAGAGGAAATAGTTTCGGAAGCCACGGTGGTTCAGCGCATTCCCAACCGGATAAACATAATTGGACGTAATTTAGACGTGCTGTAAGGGTGTGTGTGAGCAGAGCCCTTTTCTCACACCGTCAGAAATGGCGATGCCCCGTGAAGCGGGATGAAAGGAGTAAGGGCCGGGATAGGTGAGCCCTGTTTACTCTAAGAAAAACAATAAAAAAAACGTCAAACAAAATATCCTTCACAAGCCCTCAAGGAAGATAGTGCTGTCTGTGACGAGTGGTGTAGCCACTTTCATGTTTACTATTCAAAAAAAAAAAAAAAAAAAAAAAAAAAGATAACACACCCAGCTTCTCCCAATTAAAGCAATATATATATATATATATATATATATATATATATATATATATATATATATATATATATATATATATATATATATATATATATTCATGGCAGATACATTACATTCAATAAAATCCATAGTCAGTTTACATACAATGATAAAAATAAACAAAACATCACAGAACGTAAAAAGTAGAAAATAGGTGCCTAATAGCTAAACATAAAAGAGGGGAATTAAGCCAAAAACATTTGCAAAAAAGCCGTAAAAACAAACAAACAACAAACGGGCAAATCAAGTTTTCAAAGTGAGCAAGTAAGGAAAATTAAAAAGTAAAAACAAAGATAAAAACTAAAATCATCCAATTAGTAAATCAGATTAAAAAGAACAAATAAAAACAAGGGCGTCTCTTTGGTAAACAAAAACAATGATTTCTCAAACGCCCGATAATAAGAATTAACAAGAAACGCAAATTAAAAAGTATTACTTTTAAAAGGCAAATTCCATATAATAACTGCCCGCTATACAAAGAAAAAGCTAAAAAGGGTGAGGCATAGGGGTGAAGAGTGACAGCCGATCCGTGTGTTCTGGTCCCCCAGGATCTTCGTAATTTTCCGCAGGCCAGGAATAGGGCAGGATATAGGATAAAGGTTGGTCATAGGGGGTGTAGGAATAAAGGGGTAAATAACTAAAGTAGAAGAACAGCCGGGAAATCGGGGAAACGGTGAAAGATTGAAAAAGTATAAAAAGAGTAGCTGATAGAGGATACTTGTGTCGCACAGTACTGCCATAGATAAGATCAAGAAGATTCAGAAAAAGGCATATAACAGCAAGCAAGAATAAGGCAAGAGGGAAAGGGAGGAGTGTACGAGTGAGTGAAAAGCAGAGACAGAGGAGGGAGGTGTGTATGAGAGAAAAGCAGAGAGAGGAGAGGAGGAAGGAGTGAGTGAGAGAAATGCGGAGAGAGGAGAGAAGGGAGGAGGGAGTGAGAGAAAAGCAGAGAGAGGAGAGGAGGGAGGAGTAAGTGAGAGAAAAGCAGAGAGAGGAGAGGAGGGAGGAGAGAGTGAGAGAAAAGCGGAGAGAGGAGAGGAGTTAGGAGTGAGTGAGAGAAAAGCAGAGAGAGGAGAGGAGGAAGGAGTGAGTGAGAGAAAAGCAGAGAGAGGAGAGGAGGGAGGAGGGAGTGAGAGAAAAGCGGAGAGAGGAGAGGAGGGAGGAGTGAGAGAGAGGAAAGCAGAGAGAGGAGAGGAGGGAGGAGGGAATGAGAGAAAAGCGGAGAGAGGAGAGGAGGGAAGAGGGATTGAGAGAAAAGCAGAGAGAGGAGAGGAGGGAGGAGTGAGTGAGAGAAAAGCAGAGAGAGGAGAGGAAGGAGGAGGGAGTGAGAGAAAAGCAGAGGGAGGAGGGAGTGAGAGAAAAGCAGAGAGAGGAGAGGAGGGAAGAGGGATTGAGAGAAAAGCAGAGAGAGGAGAGGAGGGAGGAGTGAGTGAGAGAAAAGCTGAGAGAGGAGAGGAAGGAGGAGGGAGTGAGAGAAAAGCAGAGAGAGGAGAGGAGGGAGGAGTGAGTGTGAAAGAAAATCAGAGAGGAGAGGAGGAAGGAGTGAGTGAGAGAAAAGCGGAGAGAGGAGAAGAGAGAGGAGTGAAAGAAAAGCAGAGAGAGGAGAGGAGGGAGGAGTGAATGAGAGAAAAGCAGAGAGAGGAGAGGATGGAGGAGTGAGTGAGAGAAAAGCAGAGAGAGGAGGGAGGAGTGAGTGAGAGAAAAGCGGAGAGAGGAGAGGAGGGAGGAGTGAGTGAGAGAAAAGCAGAGAGACAAGAGGAGGGAGGAGTGAGTGAGAGAAAAGCAGAGAGAGGAGAGGAGGGAGAAGTGAGTAAGAGAAAAGCAGAGAGAGGAGAGGAGGGAGGAGTGAGGAAAAGGGAACCAAGGAGTGGGAGAGAGGGAAGGAGGATGAGGAAGGGGAACCAAGAAGTGGGAGACAAGGAAGGAGGGAAGAAAAAGGGGGGGGGGAGGCAGAAGGAGGGAGGCCTGGAAGTGCCGTTAACGTCCGAAATGTAGTTAACTAAGCTCTGTGGCTCTGAGATCACGGCATACTACTGGCATTCCATTATGGCACTATGCCAGTAACTTTCACATCTAGAATAGGACCTATCTCGCTATCGCTTTCGCTCCCTCCCATCTCCCCCCCCCCTCCTCTCTCTATCTTCTCTATTTCTTCTTTGTCTTCATATGCCTGCTGTCTGCCTGGCATTGATTGATAAAAGATTAAGGTGCTGGAACTGACATGCTTGATAAGGTATTGTATGAAACTCTTGAATAACTAAACCAATATCAGCAGCTCACTTATTAGAAACCCTTCTTCAATGGTAAAGAGTCTTTCTATCATATTATCAACACAGAATAGTTTTAACATTGATGTGTGTGTGTGTGTGTGTGTGTGCTCGTATATATATGTGTATGTTCATAGGCCTTTTTTAGCATCCCGAAACCCTAAACACTCGGATAAATGTTTGATATTGTGTCATGGTGGAGATAGCATCGAAGTTTGTACTTCCATACAAAGGTTTGGAAAAAAAGACATTTTTTTAAATTTAACAAATCATTAAAGTACTTAATGATAGGTATGAGTTTAACATAAATAAATAAATAAATAACCATTGTAGAAGCTTCATATAAAATGGAAAAAACACTCGACTACCCTGCAATTTTAATGGGTTATACACTTTGCTTCGCAGACTCTTCCAAAACTAAACATTTTTCTTTATACATAAACTGCTTTGAGTTTGCTTGAGGTTTTGCATCTTATGGTATCCAGCGTGAACGAGCTCCGTATCCGAATAAGACAAGTAGATAAACCCAGTGATCTGTGGAATTTACCTGTCTTATTGATTAAATTATATCAACAAATCTAGATGCACAGTCTATTATATCAGATTTTTGAGCCTGTAAGGCTGTAGAGGTACAGAATGACTTTAAAGACATTCATCCAACCCGGTAAGTACCACATAATAAAATTTGGACACTAAAAATTCTTAATATGTCGTTCCAGCGACCTTCATGATTGATTTCCAACTTTACCTATATAGTAATTGATGTACTGCTAAAATGATACAAACATGTCATGCATCATTGAAAAAGTATTTTGTATCAATAAACTTGTGATTCGTAATGAATGGAAATATCAATCCCTATATGAGACTGCGTAAAGGCTAAACAGAAGGCGGTCATCTTCTTTTTTCCCAAACATGGGTAAGCCGCTGCCAGGCGCAAAAGGTGCAGCGAAACTGCTTTACACCTCAGTCTAGACACGGCGCTGTGAGAATCACATCCACTCTCTCTCTCTCTATCTCATTCTTTCTCACTCGCTCTTACTTTCTCTGTCTCTCTCGGCTATATGAATAAACACACTTACACAACCCCTCTCTGTCTCCCTCTCCCTGTCTCTCTTACATTCACTCACTCTCTCTCTGTGGTTTTTGCCCCTACAAATAATTGGTAACAAAACTGGCATTCAAAGTAAACATATTAACTCTCTGTACATTAAGAAGTTACTCACGGAAACAGGTCCAAGGACCCAATAACCTACCACAAAATATTAGAAACACCTCTAATCTGATTATTTCAAAAGGAAATTGAAGGAGCATCTTTTGAATTGTCAGTGACACCAAATAATTAAATACAAAGCCAAACTATGTACCTCTGTTCCTAATGATGAGGCCAATTTATTTGATCTTTATTCATAAGTCCCCTACGGATGAACTTGATACTATATTTAGTTATTTTGTATTACAGTACACTATCACTGCGAATGAACAAAGAACCATTGCCAATAATGGAATTTAGGGTTTTGACTTTGACTCTCTCTCTCTCTCTCTCTCTCTCTCTCTTTCTCTCTCTCTCTCTCTCTCTCTCTCTCCCTCCCTCTCTCTCTCTCTCTCTCTCTCTCTCTCTCTCTCTCTTTCTCTCTTTAGTAATCAATATTTCTTTATGTTTTCTACTTTCCCCTACCTGCATTCATTAAAAGCCTGTTACAATGGACATGTATCAACAGTAATACAATTACCCAAATATATCAAGTAATTCTATGCAAGGTATTTTGACTCATGACAAAAAAAAATATCCTTTCATCGCACCTCGCTGCTCGCGGGGTATCAGTGTTTTCGAGCAGTGTCCAAATGCAATATGATTAATATTCGACTTTTAAAGACCTACAGTCAAAATAATATTCATGGATAATCTAAAATTATAATTCCTTTGAGTTTTACTTCGTATAAGGTATACACAGCATATATATATATATATATATATATATATATATATATATATATATATATATATATATATATATATATATATATATATATATATATTTATTTATTTATTTATTTATTTATTTATTTATTTATGAAAGCAATATTATTTATATCCACGAATATGAAGTCAATGGATTCTTATCGGGACGCAGTGTTTACGACTGGAAATGCTGTAGAGTTACAGGGAGTTTTCATTTTGTTTGAGCTTGAAAAATGTATTTTCTTGAAAATACAATATGAAAGTTGTAAAGGAACAATAAATACTAGTGACTGTTGCCTGGTTAACAATTTATTCCCTGCACTGATTAAAACTAATTCATTCTGTCTGGCATCTGACTTAACGCTCAGTGAAGGGCCCTGGGGAAGAGAAACTGTCAATCATGTGCAGAAGCAAAGGGGCCCCAGCTTGTTCCCGACCAGGGGCCGGACTATCAAACGCGTTAAGGCGCTGTATCATGATACGTGCTTTCTTATATAGCCTTTGACCAGGTGATGGGATCCGCTTCTGTAAAGGATGATGAGCTCGAAACGT
>NC_091570.1:30286660-30289160 GCF_042767895.1 Penaeus vannamei
TATGATCGACCATGATATTTTTAATTATCACTGTAATTATAACACTATCATAACGTTTTGAAGTGAGCCTAGCCACGCAAAACACTTGAACACTATACGGGAGGTTCTCAGGGACATAGGCTGAGTCTGATTAAAGGAAACAAAGTTTATTCCTATCAAGTCAGTGCGCAACTGACTGAAGTCAATGATGCTTTTGTATGTTATTTTATAGTACTCACATCAAGAACAAGGTAATCTAGTAGCATAGTAAATAGCACAAAAGCCTGTCATCAAACCATAGACAATAAAATGATAATAAATTCATCATAAAAAAATAAATAATAATTAATGTAACAATATTGATCATAACAAAAAAGATAATATTGAAGTTGATAATGATATTAATGATGATAATGATAATAATAACATTAATGATGATAATAATAATGATAATATTAATGATAATGATAGTAATGGTAATGAAAATAATGATAATATTAATGATAATGAAAATAATAATGATAATAACAATAACAATAATAATGATTATGTAATATTAATAGGGATGATAATAGTATTAATTAACAATTAGAATGATAACAGCTGAGGCTGATTCCACTGAATTTCGAAAAAGGCTAATTTTGATAAGATCTGGAAATGTAATTTGCTTTCACTTTTACTGTGTAATAGGGTACAATTTCATGAAATGACATAGATGCCTATTACATCGTTATATGCTCACTAATGTACAGTGTGATACTTTTACTGCAATTGATGTACGCCTACTGTTTGTGCAATAATTACTAGTTCTACAATAATTAATGCTATCAATACACTACTTATAGAGAGTACTGTTACTGCTATTTCTTATACTCCGGCTACTACCGTTACAGCCGCTGGAACTAATGTATCACTGCTATTAGTATCGCTGTTATGACCTGATATCTATAAAACCACTTCTGCCATTGCTTCTTGTAGCTCTCAGTGATGCTCAAGAAGCAGGATTATTTTGTTATTGATTTTTTTTCTAGATTTATGAATGAGATTCTTCTATCGTTTGCTATTACCACTGGTAATGCTTCATTTACTGAAGCATCTGCATCCATTACTACAAGTTAAAAGAGTACTGTTATTACAAAATGATATCCTTGTTAGTAGTAGCAGTAGTAGTATTGTTATTGCTATCATTACTATTATTACTGTTATTACTGTTACTATTATTATTATTATCATCATTATTATTACTATTATCATTATTATTATCATTGATTTACTTATATCATTATTATTATTATTGTTATTATTATTATTATTATTATTATTATTATTATTATCATTATTATTACTATCATTATTGTTGTTGTTGTTGTTGTCATTATTATTACTATTATCATGATTATAATTGTCATTATTGTTATTATTATTATTATTATTGTTATATTATTATTTTATTATTATTTTTTTGTTATTATTATTATTGTTTTTGTTACAATTCTTGTTATTATTATTATTATTACTATTATTATTATTATAATCATCATCCTTATTATTAATGTCGTTGCAATCATTGTCTTCATTGTCATTATCGTTATCTTTGTTATCATTATTATCATAAATATTATCATTATTGTTGTTATTGCTGGTATTGTTATTTTCATCATCATTATTATTAGTTTTTCTTATTATTTTCCTTGTTATTGATATTATTTTCATTATTATCATCATTATGAGTTTTATTGTTTTTACCATCATTGTTATTATTTTCATTATTATTATTATCATTATGTTTAGCATTATTATTGACATTATTCATATTCCCATCATTTTCAATGATAACCGCCATCCTCTTTATCACCATAATCATTGATATTATTATTATTTTCATTATCATTGCTACTCTTGTTATTATCGTTATCATTATAATCATTATAGTTATTATCATTATCATTATTGTTATTATCATTATCATTATGATTATTGTTATTATTATTTATATAATAATTATTATTATTATCTTTATTATTAAAAATGCAATCATTATAACTATTAACAACAACAACAACAATAATAATAATATAATAAGAATAATCATGATTATATATACAAATAATTACTAATAAAAGTAATTATAAAATTAATAATAGTAATAATGATATTGATCATAACAGTGATAATAATTAAAATAATTATGATAGTTATGATAATAGCTAGAAACATTTAGAGAGCGCATACCTCAGCCAAGGCAATAGCCGCATTGATGCAATAGAAACATTCACACGAAGAATTGCATTAAAACTTCCTGGGACCTTTGGTAAAAAAATAATAAAACTCTGTTCATAACTTTGCGAGTCATCTTGCTAACCAACAAACAAACTCACTAACCACCGCTGCCAAACAATAATAATAGTGCAAATCGTAATAATGACAGCTTAATAATAAAGGTAATGATAATAATAATAATAATAATAATAATAATTATTATTATTATTATTGTAATGGTAATAATTATCATAATGATAAT
>NC_091570.1:30454160-30456660 GCF_042767895.1 Penaeus vannamei
TCCAAGTGGAGTTGATCTGCAGACTGCCTTGGATGCGGCTTCAGCTGGCAGTGGCCAGGTGGTCGGTTCTGAAGGCTTCGGTAGCGGAGTAGCTGGAGTAAACGGTGGTTTCGGTAGCAGCAACGGTTTCGGAATCAGCAACGGTGTGAGCAATGGGTTCGGAAGTAGCAGTGGTTTCGGAACCAGTGGTGGTCTCGGCAGCAGCAATGGTTTCGGAGTCAACGGTGGTTCCGGAGGCAGCAGTGGTTTCGGACTTGGCATCGGTGTGGGGAGTAGTAATGGTTTCGGTATTATAAGTGGTTTGGGAAGCAATGATGGTTTCGGAGGCAGTAATGGTTTTGGAACCGTGGGAAATGGAGGCAGCAATGGTTTTGGATTCAACGGTGGTACCTTGGGCAGCAGTGGTTTCGGTAACAGCAATGGTTTCGGAGGCAGTAGTGGTTTTGGAACCGTGGAAAGTCTTGGAAACAGTAATGGTTTCGGAATCAATGCAGGTTTCGGAGGCATTAATGGTTTTGGAAGTGCTATTGATTTCACATCGAACAGTGCAGAAGGAAATAATGGCGGATTCAGCAGCGGTAGTGTAAGCGGTGCTGGAATCAGCAACCTTTCAGGTAATGGTCACGCATCAACGCTGCCCAATCTGTACACAACTCCTTAACAATTTCATTCATACCGAAAAAAACAGTGATGTTAAATATTGGAAATATATTTTTGTAAAAATCCGACAATCTAAATATATCACTTAATGAACTTTAGTTGTATAAGCTTCATCCTTCTTCCAAATATCATATATTTATGTGTATGTGTATGGTACATGCCTATATATGTACACACATACTTAAATATACACATTCATATTCAGCCTGCACACATATGCACATATATATATCGCGAAATCACATGACTAAAACACCTAAATATTAGAGAAGAGAAAGAAAAAGATCAATAAAAACAAAAAGTAAGAGAAACACTGGAAAAAATGGAAAGATTAAAAATCTATCTATCTATCTATCTATCTATACATGTGTGTAAACATATAGGTATATTTGTATGTACGTGAGAGTGGATACGACGATAAAATCTATAAAATATTTTGTTTCCAATAGGAAATAAATCTAAGGTACGATTCCATAAAAAAAATCACACATGTATATGTATATATCGTTGATTTATTTTAGTTCATGCAGCCCCCGTGGCGCCCTTGTAACGCCCTCGGCTGGTAACCACCAATGGTCTGAGATTAGAAAACGAAGGGAATCCACTCAGTGTAATGGCCGCCACCTGCTAGACCCAAAGTCCTACGGAAGAAGGCATCGCCATAGCCCTCGCTAGAATCTATACATTGGTACGTTAGCGACGGCAAATGATAATAAAATTAATAAATCAATGATCGGATTATCTTCCCTTCAGCTGCAATGCTACGATGTCAAAGTTAAGACCGTTTTCGACGGTCTGGAAGTAACAGTGACATCGGGAGCAGTAATGGTTTTGCAAACATCAATTGGCTTTGGGAGCAGCTTTGGTTTCACAGGCAGTAATGACTTTGAAAGCAGTTATAGTTTCAGACGTAGTACTGATTTCCTATCAAAAAGCTCGGACGGAAATACTAGTAATGACGGTTACTCACTCAATGAGTGAGGGACTGATAGTTCCTGAGTTAGTAGCTTACTATTCTCTATCTGATCAACTGACTGTCCAGCAGATTGATTGACTGACTGTCTCGATGTGTGGCTATTTTTTTTTTTTTTTTTTTTTTCTTTATCGATTCCATGTATCTCTAACTCACTCAAGTGTCACTGGTTTGAGAATTCGCAGCCGCCTTTCAGTATATGAACACGCATCATCGCTGCTTTGTCTGTACAAAACATTTCAACAAGTATTTCATATAGAAAAGCTAGCATTATTATAAATATATTTATGCAAGTGTTAATATTTGAATAATTCTCATAAGTCAAACTCTTCTGAAAAAAAAAATGAAACAGTCGCTCCACACAAACCAGCTTGACCGGTGTCTCACTTATTTTTCTTTAGATTTTGGCGGAAATGTTTAATTCTTTCATAGTTATGAAACTACTAGTAATGCTCCGGACTCGGTTTCTTCTCCCATGCTTCTGATTTTCAATGAGTGTGTTGCAAGCACTGAGAAGGAAAGGTCCGTCACCTCTCCTTGCCCGCCTCCTCTTTCCCATCTTCTCTTCCCACTAGGCCTACCAAAGCATTATACCCGGCAGATCCATCGTTATGAAGATACAACCAGTTAACTGGTACAACATCAATCTTAGGTTTAATATCAGACAGAAAGGGAATCCATAAATATCTCAGCAACGGTTGAGCATGTATTCTCTTTCACTTCAGTTTCTCTCTTTTTTATCTCTTTCCACCACTTCTCTTTTTTTAGATATTTGTATGTGTGTACATACGTGCATATGCAAGTGCGTGTGTATCAACCTCATTTGGTATCGAAAGAGAATGCACAGTGGGACGTTATATATATATG
>NC_091570.1:30466660-30471660 GCF_042767895.1 Penaeus vannamei
CCTAGAATGATCCCTTTGATGACCCTGCAAAATCCCAAATAACATTTCACTATTCTCACACAATATATCGCTGATTAGCACATTAACAAACTGTACTCAAGTTGTGGAATTTCAGTCTTTCAGGAGAAATGTAAGATAACCACCTGCACATGGTGTTTAAATCCCAAATTTGACATGAAATAAGTCACACGTGGATACACGCAATGCGTGGCGTCACCATCCTGCGTGTTCATAATCAACAACAAAAAACAACGGCATGCGCTACCAAGAACACTTTGCTCTAAAGTTTCCATAAAATATAAAATAATATTTCACCATACAAATACAAACTATTACTTCAATATACAAAATTAAAATACACTTTCATATAAAATATCACAAAAATATCCCAATAAATCACTTTTTAAAATAGAATAATCACATTCGTATGATATCGTCATATTTGATTATACACTCCACCCTCACAAAGTCCAAATTACTGTCCTTCCACCGGAAAAATAACTAGACGATGCACTGACCTTTTGATTTTCACCTCACTGGCACCCTCATATTTAGCATCTGTTTTAAGAGGCTTATACCTAATAACCACATCTCTGACCTAGCCATCACGATTACTTTGTGTTTTAGCAACCTGTGCCATCCTCCAAACTCCTCTCAGAGGATTGCTGTCTTGTACAATCACCAAATAACCATCCCTGACATTTCTTTTAGCAGTAAGCCACTTTTGCTGTACTATAAGATAAGGTATAAAATCTCGTTGCCATTTCCTCCAGAATGCTGAACCAATTTTGTTGAGGAATTCTTGTCGCTTATTATTGTTACATTCTAACCACATACCTACTGATGATGATTTGATGCTCTGCCCAATAAAAGCTCATTAGGACATAAATAACAACCAACATTCACATCAGATCCTGGCTTAACACCTACTGGTCTCTCATTGAGAAGGTTATCCACCACAAACAATACAATTTGCAACTCACCAAATGAAAGCTTGTTATCCCCAATTACCATATTCATTAATCATTATACACTTTTGATTAATGCTTCACTTATGCCGTTATGCCATGAAGAATCTGAATGCCTTGATCTCTACTAAAACTGTTAAAGACATTAAAGTCTAATTTACTAATTTACTCATCTGTTTAAGCTCCCTTTCAGCAAATACAAATTGTGGGCCCCTGTCTTAATATAACCTACTGGGGTACCTAAACACCATAGAGAAATTCTCAGTATCATAACCTTCTAGTAAATCTAATTAAACACTCCTAGTTGATAATTGAAAATAATTCCAAATATATCACAAGCAGCGTGGTAGAATGTTGGTGACGGTTTGAGTCTTTCTCCCACCAATTCTCCCATTTTCTAGCTTTCACATTTGTGAGATAATTTTTTTTACACATCACACACTTATGTTTTATTGATAGAACAACTCTGCGTATTCCTGGTATACAAAATCTGATCTTTAGCTATCATTGTGTCTACTGAGTAATCAAGTTGATGCTTGTGTGAAACATATAGCTGGGTAAATCTATGATTGGGGGATAAATAAGCTTCATTATACCAACTCTGTCTAAGCCAAGATTTCATCTTACCCCCCACAGTAATTTATCCCTCTTTGTTGACCTCAACTCCTATTCTCTGGAATATCTTATGACAGTCCTTTGAATATTTTTTTCTGAACCTCCTTTACCCACAAATGCTCCACCTCTTGCATAATTTGACTGCAGATCTTTCTACCTATTGCAGAAAAAGACTTGGCTTTCCCTGCTGCAATTATCCTACTTGTCACACTCAGCAACTTTGAATAACTACTAAACCTATTTAAATCAAATATAAGGAGATTGGGTATCAAGTCACCTACTCTTAATGGTCTTACTTCCTTACTACTACTTCCTAGTGTTTGACCAATCATGTCTGGCAGCTCTATGTCCTTAGTTTGAAGTATAGGCCATGAATCAATATGACAATATAAAAATTGTGGTCTATTATGCCTGAGTCACTATCCATATTTACAATATTTGTAGGAAGTGTTAACATGTCCGCAGGCTTAATCTCAGACTTAATCCAACACCATTCATTAGAAAGTGATTTGTATTGTATATAAGCAACAGCTGCGCATAATTCAATCCTAGGAATAGTAACTTGTTTCATAGGTGCAACTTTACATTTAGATGCAATGATTGAAATCTTATAGTCCCCTGATTGTGTCAAGAAACGACAATAAACCATTGTTCCATAGGCCTGCTTTGAGCCATCAGAAAATATATCCAAAATAGGATCCCAATAGCATCACAAGATTTGATTAATCACTTGACCCTGAAGTTCTCCAATTTGTATAAATCCCTAAAGAATGTTCTCCACTTTTGTCTATACTCTTCTCTGTAGGATTATCCCATCCTATATTTTTGCCACTGCCAATGTAAATGGTTGTATCAATCCTAAAGGGCCAAATATTGAATTTACTTGACTAAGTACATTGTGCCTTGTGAGTGTTGCTGGAAATCTGTATTCTATTTCATTCCCCTTTATATTGGATTCTGTATAGATCTTATGTTTGGAGGAATAAGTTATTCTAACTTTGTAGAAAAACTGATCATCTTTAATATCCCAAGACATTCCTAAGATTTTCTCTGAGTCAGTCTCCAGCAATTAAATTTCGTGGGAGCTTGTGTCACTTCCAGATACAACCCAGTGTTTCACTACAAACCCTCCTGCTGATAGAATAAATTCTACATCTTTAATTATCTTGGTTGCCTCTTCCATACTCTGAACTGATTGTATCATATCTACATAAGTGTTTTTATGATCATTTGAGCAGCATCTGGATAATCAGTTAAAATTCCCTGTGCCGTGTGCCTCAGAGCAAAGGTTGCTATGATTCCGCTTAGCTTGTCGCTAGAAGTGCCCCTAGTTAGAACACAATACCCAGGTGCTTTTGATAAATCTAGATTTCTCCAAATGAATCTGTGTGTGTGCTGATCCTTCTCATTCAGTCTAATGGTATGATACATTCGAGATATATCTTCAATGACTACTACCTTCTCCTGTCTCATTCTGTACAATATTTAAAATGTCTGGTCCCTTAGCCCAATAAGAGTGAGGCTGATACCCTTGATAGCATGATGAAGAATCAAAAATTATTCTCATTGATGTGGATGATGATCCTGGTTTGATAACTTCATGATGGTGTAAATAGTGATTAGGACCTGTATATGTTATTATTTTCCTCGTTTTGAGCTTTCTAGTAATACCGTTACTAATCATTTCATCTATTTGCTCCTGATATAACTTAGTGTGTTCTGGTCCAACTTTCAGTAGTCTTTTCTCTGTAGCTTTCATTCTATGAACAGCTTGACCAATATTGTTGGGCAAGCTAATAAGATCCTTCACCCATGGATATTTAACCTCCTAATGTTTTTTTTCTCCTGATTGTAAGACCTTGTTCTATTAATTCTAATTCTCTTGTCTCTATTATGGTGTAATCATTAGTCAATTCTTGTTTGTACACACATTCTTCACTGCCCAGTTTGAGTTCAGTATCAAATACCTTATCACAGGAAAACTTTACACGGTAGAGCAGACACTTCAATATCATCAGCTTTGATACTAGCAGTGACATGATTTAAAGTGACACAAGTATTATTACGACGTTGATGATCTTCTCTAGCAACAAAGCTCCTCCTAACACAGTACCCAATATGATTTTCCAACAGCTGCAAGTTTCCAACAGTTTTTATAACTTTTGGGAGTAGTTGACAACAATCTGAACCTACTAACAACTCTACCTTTCCCACCGGCCTAACCATTAAATGTGGTTGCACTAACAATATTCTGCTCAATTCCTTCGAAGCACCTTCCTGCACATCTGATATTATTTCCTCCATTCTACAAGCCTTGATATTTCATACTCTGCTTAATTTGTCTACAAGAGGAATGATATATTCTGTACTAACAGAATTTCCCCCCACATTCCCCACCTTAGTTACAGTCAAGTGAATGTCGCTTTTACATAAACCTAATTTTCTAGCTATCGAGTGAATAATGACAATGATGTCAGATCCATTATCCCACAATGTATTTATAGGACTGCCATTATGATATACTGAACTATCAACAAAACCTTTGTTTTCTAGTGATCTTTCACAATTTTACTCGTGTGATACATAATGCCATTTACTCGAGCCCAGTGCAGTAAAGGATGGCGTCGCATACCACATACCATGTTAACTATCATCATATTACAGCCGTCTCTAATTGTACATTCCTTAGCCAAATGCTGACCACTCAAGCAATTGTAACACAGGCCCTTCTTTTTAATCATATCTACCTTGTCTTCATCATTAAGTGACTTGAAATGATAACAATCCTGGGTAACATGTGTGTTTGTTTCTTGAAACCAACACTAAAATGATGACTCGATTAAATTATGGTTAGTATCCCTTTTATTATTGGATGTTAGATTGCTTATTGCTTTAGTAACATTGAACAACTGCTGCAATTTTGTATGACTACCCTGCAAATCTTTAATCATAATATGCAAATCTGTCTCCTGATCTGATATATTAGACACTGTATTTATGCTTGATCTAGTATTATTGATAGATCTGACTGCTAACCCCATATACTCTATTCTTCTCTTCTGAGTCAATAAGTAATCTAACAGCCTCTAGGAATCTAGACTACATGTGCTATTGTCATTCACAGAATCTTCATCCATGATTGCCACCCACTCTCTCTTCTGCGTAGGTGGTAAAACTCTACAAGTCCCAAAACATAAGTTCATTTCAGCCTCTAAATTCATTTTATTCAAGTCCAGGTAACATCTTTCCGCTAATTCTATTGTCCTAATTAATCCTTTGTCATCTCCTAACACAAGTTTTAGAGCTCGCAAGTCATTGACTATTAAGTCCATAATTTTCTGTGATTACCAAATTTCTGTTCCAGTCTCTTAAACATTTCATCATGATCATTTTCCAATCCTTTGATGGTTCACGTAC
>NC_091570.1:30654160-30659160 GCF_042767895.1 Penaeus vannamei
ATATTACAAAACATTGAACCAAAGGTAAACAGCATATTATATATAAATTTAAGTGCATTTACTCAGAATAAAAAAATAGAAAAAAACGATTAAACAGACTATGAGAATTACTATTTTGAACTTTATTCAAATCAGATTTTCATTTTGTAAGTTTAATACCGCTATAAAAATTTAGTATGATTAATAAATACTCGAAGCAAGTTTTGTAATGCTTGTAAGTACTCATGAAAATTATTTTTTTCAGCAAGTTCCAAACATTACACAAAAGTCTAAGTAGCTGCAATGAAGTTTACTAATGTCAAGAATTTCTTGAAAACGCAAAAAAAAAGATCAACAGAGAGAGTGAAAAACAACTATAGATAAATAATGAGAGAGGGAGAGAGAGAGAGATAGAAAGAAAGAGAGAGAGAGAGAGAGAGAGAGAGAGAGAGAGAGTGAGAGAGAGAGAGAGAATGAACAACAGAAAGGCACACACATACAACCTTACAGACAGGAATCCAGTGACAAATACAGAAAAAAACACCAATGAACAAAAAAAATAAAAAAATAAAAATGCAGACAAACTGACAAATAAAGAAGAAGAAAAAGAGCTGCACGAAGTCTAAAAAAAAAGGTTTCGTGTAACCCAGCCACGTTGAACGCAAGGGAAAGAAGGGCGTAGTCGGCTAAAGGTGTGTGTAAGGGGGGGGGGGGTACCGTCTCAGAAGATAGTTGCAAGTGTGGGATAATGTTGCTTCGGATGCAACCTGACAGCCTGCCGTGATGTGATCTTGACAAGTAGGTTTATCTGATTCCAGTGTGTACTATTCGCGATTGAAAATGGTTCATGCTTGCCTTGTCCGAATCTTGAAGAGTCATCATTTATTGAAGAAAAGTGAATAGGTTAAAGAAGGAGAGACGATGGGCATAGGATTCTATGAAAGCAGATATTTGTTTAGCAAGATGCGCATGTGCTGACGTTTCTTTCCTCTTTCCTCTCTTTCTTTTCTTTTACTTGTTCCTTATTGTCTCTATTTCTATTCTCTATGTCTTTCTCTTTGTACCTATCTATATATCCATCAATCTCTCTCTAATTCTCTCTTTCCACACACCCACCCACATATGGATATCCATACATACATACATACACAAACACACACACGCACACAGACAAATATATATGTATATATATATATATATATATATATATATATATATATATATATATATATATATATATATATATATTATACACACACACACACACACACACACACACACACACACACACACACACATATATATATATATATATATATATATATATATATATATATATATATATATATATATATATAAATATATATATATATATATATGTGTGTGTGTGTGTGTGTGTGTGTGTGTGTGTGTGTGTGTGTGTGTGTGTGTGTGTGTGTGTGTTTGTGTGTGTGTGAAAGAGAGAGAGAGAGAGAGAGAGTGTGTGTGTGTCTGTGTTTGAGGGTGTGTATGATTTCTAAATATATTTCTCTCTATTACCTGTCTGTTTTTTTATACATCTATATCGCTTGATATTTCTCATTTCTGTCCGAGAGATTTATATTCTTAGAAGGCAAATATGTCGCTTCTTAATGAGTGTTGCAAATATATTACTTTTTACATGCACCTTAATGCGAGTACAGAGGACTAGACCAATCTTTTCTTGCAATATCATTTGCAAAGATCTCAAAGAGGCTTCGTTGCACACACGGTTCAATAAATTCATTGTTAACCGTTTCATTCCAGATGCATGGGATAAGTAAGCTGTTTTTTGTACAGAGAGCTTAAGGGATTTATACGTGACTAGGTTTCTTTATGTGCCTTGGTTAGGCTGAGAATTTGATTTATTTTTCTTTCTTTTGATTTCTCTTGTGTTTTTAAAATAATGGCCCCAATAGCGGCTTAATGGATCTGATGCTATAATGTTTTCAGGAAGAAAAGAACCTTTGATTAAAAGTGATAGTCAACTCCAAGGCAAAATAACACATTAAAAGAGGGGTGATGTTTGCGTTTTTTGTTTTTGTTTTTTTTTACCTCACCTTGTTCCTTTATTGCACCCTGCCTTTGCGTTTACATTCTAATTTCCATGGAAGCGATATGTACATCAATATGCTGTTTTTACTGTGGCGTCAATTCTTAAGTAAATCCGTGTATTAGACTTCGATAAACCAGAGGAGACAAAAACAAGGGGTCATCTGACAAACAGTTATGCCAAATCACCAGGGGAGTTACGAAAACTATTGCTTGTACAAGGCATTGCAATAATCTGCATACCGTACGAAAAAGTGCCATTGTTATAAACAGGTGGAGAATGAACTATGAATAACAAAAATTACTCCTATAAATAGACTGAACTCCAAGTTCTATATTCTTAAATAGTTGATAAACAAATTCTAAATGTTATGCTGATCTCTATAAGAATAACCATAGGGAAGCTATACTATTTATTGTTCATGATTCAAGCAACAAAAATAATGATAACAACAATAATGACAGTGAAGAGGATGATAATAATAATGATAATGATGATGTTGATAATGATAATGAAAATAGTAATGAAAATAAAGATGTTGACGATAATGATGATAATGATAAAAACAATGATGGTGATGATGATAATAATAATTAGAAATAATGTTGATGGTGCTAATAATATTTTTGATACTAATAATGATAATGGTGATTGCAATAATATTTTTGATACTAATAATGATAATGGTGATTGCAATAATAATAATGATAACGATAATAGAAATGATAGTGACAATAATGGCAATAATTTTGATGATAAGGATAATAATAATAATAACAATAATGATAATGATAATAACCATGATAATAACAATAATAATAATATTAATGATAATAACAATAACAACAAAAACAACAACAGTAGTAATAATAATGATAATAACAATAATGATATAATAAAAATAGTTATAATAATAAACTGATAATGATAATAAAATTGATAATAGTAATGGTAATAATAATGATAAAATAATAATAATAAAATAAAATAAAATTAATGATAATGATAATAACAACAACAGGAAGAACAACTACAACAATAATAATAATGGTGATAATGATAGTAATAATAATAATAATAACAGTAATAATGATAATGATAATGATGATACTTCTTATTATTATCTTCATTATGGTAATAACAAAAATAACAATATTTCTAATAATCATGATAATAATTATTATCATAGTAGTATGTTATTAATGCATACGATAACACCTTAACTAAAATAACAAATGATAATCATGATGAAGTTTACCGCAATGCCTTTTTAAATCAAAACCAAAACTAACAAAGCTAAACGTAAAGCGCTGATTTCTTTACTAGTAGAAAATCAGTAGCCATAACAGGAATTACAGCCAACGTATACATGTTACAGCTTCTCCATAACGTGTCAGAGCTGTCACCGTAAACCCGTCAGGCAGTAGCTTTATCTCATATGGGGCCCCTACTCAGTAAGCAAGCTAAGCCAAAGGTGTAGTAAGAAGGAAATGGTGTAATCTTGCAATGCAAAGGCGTTAAATAGTGCATATACAAGGGTTTAGAATACAGCCGATGCGTGCAAAATTTCTCTATTCAAATAAGGCTCTTTGGAAATATTGAAAGGTTTGCAATAAGCTGTTTCGAATTTTGAGATTTCTACAAATGAGAATATAACTGCAGAGGCAAAATTGGATGTTCTTTTACTGATATTGCTTTTTTCGGAAGACGCTCATGAAAGATATTGCATACTGTGAGTACAACCTGGAAATCGTAGAGTGTGAGCAGATATTTTAAAGAAGGCATACATAGATTAAAAATAGGCGAGCATCTGTCTCTCTATCTCCCTATCTCTACACACATAGGCGTGCACCCTCTTATATATTCCACATTCATCTGCACAACACAATAGAGTAATATAAAGTTCTGGAACACCAGCTATTTCCTGCCGAACTCCCTACCGCGCGCATTTCCACCTCGTCCCGTAGGAGGTGCGCCAGTTATTCCCCTTACATTACTCGTGAACTTTTAATGCTTGAAATTCTGCGCTTTTTTTTCTTTCTTTTTCTTCTTCTTCTTCTTCTTCTTCTCTCTCTCTCTCTCTCTCTCTCTCTCTCTCTCTCTCTCTCTCTCTCTTTCCCTCCCTCTTTCTCTCTCTCTCTCTCTCTCTCTCTCTCTCTCTCTCTCTATCTCTCTTTCACTATCTCTCTATCTCTCTTTCACTATCTCTCCCTCTCCCTCTCTTTCTCTTTCTCTTTCTCTTTCTCTTTCACTATCTCTCCCTCTCCCTCTCTTTCTCTTTCTCTTTCTCTTTCTCTCTCTCTCTCTCTCTCTCTCTCTCTCTCTCCCTCCCTCCCTCCCTCTCTCTCTGTCTCTCTTTCCGGTTACAGTTACCATTCTCCTAAAGCTATTATATTCGCCAAATCAACGCACTGTATCACGCGTCACGGTCTGACCACTGTGACTTTTTCCTCGTTTGGCATTTCTTATGTGAATTCATCTTCTTCCTTCTTAACTACAATTTCCCCCTTTTTATGGCATTGAAGACATTTATCGCCCAATTCATCCAGGTTTCTATTCCCTTTTTTGTCAACTTCTTTTCTTTAGTATTACCCTTTACCTAAGTAAGGCGTATCAGCATCTATGTTTCTCTTCTTTATCATCCTAACAATCCTCTTCGCTTTTCCTTCTGTATTCTGTTACATACAATTACATATGCAAATGCCAATAAAGAGCATTATATAAACCTAAACACTGTGTTTATACATTATATATGATATGAATTCTATAGTACTTTCAATCACGCTTTCAGTGGTAATTTATGTTAACGAGGAATTCATATTATTTATGGTGCCAACATTTATGAGCAAAATATAGTCGGTGAAGGAATTTAGTCCATTTTAGAAGCAGGATTTCACCCTTTAACAGTAAAAGACATTAGGGAGAGTGGTATCTAAATCGTTTACGGTTA
>NC_091570.1:30669160-30671660 GCF_042767895.1 Penaeus vannamei
GAGTGTGAGGGAGACAGTAGATATATAGGAAGGCTTTCTCTATACAGAGAAATTTGCCGTCGTCACCCCTATGGATCAGTGTCCAGGAAAGGTAACTTCTGATTCTCCTTTTCCTCCATGTTGTATTTATAGAGCAGATAAATGTAGATGTCATTATTATTGTTATCATTTTTATCTCCGTTACTTTTATTGTTACTAAAATGGCCATCTTATTATTATTATCATTATTATCATTTTATTATTAATGTTAGTAGTAACTGTATCATTAGCTGTATTTTCATTATTGTTATTGTTATCATTCATTTTAATCGTCTTATTGTTGTATATGTTATTATTATTACCAATATTATCATTATTATTACTACTATATTCATTATCACTGTTACCATTATGGTCATTGTAATTGTTATTTTTATTATTGCCATTTTTTGCTCCTGTCATTATGTATTATCAAATTTATGATTATTGTCATTATTATTATGATTATTATCATTATTATTATGATTATTGTCATTATTATTATGATTATTGTCATTATTATGATTATAATTATTATTCTCCTTATTATTAATGCTACCATTATGGGCATGATTATTTTTATTACTTCATTATCGACATTAGTAGTAGTAGTATCATAATCTTTATTATCCATATGATTATTGTTATTATTCTTGTTCTTGTTGTTATCATTATCATTATAATCATCTTTATTATCATTGCCATATATATATATATATATATATATATATATATATATATATATATATATATATATATATATATATGTATGTATATATATATATATATATATATATATATATGTATGTATGTATATATACATATATATACATACATGCATACATACGCATGCATATATATATATATATATATATATATATATATATATATATATATATATATATATATATATAGATAGATAGATAGATAGATAGATAGATAGATAGATATAGATATATATATAGATAGATAGATAGATAGATAGATATACACGCACACACACATACACATATATATATGTATATATATGTGTATATATATACATACATACTTTACATATGCACACGCACACATACACATTTATATACATATATATATATATATATATATATATATATATATATATATATATATATATATATATATATATATATATATATATATATCATATACACCCACACACATACATACATGCAAATATACATACATACACACAAACAAATATATATATATATATATATATATATATATATATATATATACATATATATATATATATATATATATATATATACATATATATATATATATATATATATACACACACACACACACACACACACACACACACACACACACACACACACACACACTCACACACACACACACACACACACTCACACACACACACACACACACACACACATACACACATTGTATTGTGTTTACCAACATTTAATAGTAAACTTATCTTTTAATTCGCTTTCTTATTGGGAATATATAGTCAATAACTTTTGTTATCTAATATTTTATTCATTTTATGGATATTTTTTACAAAATATAAAATACCGTTATTAACAAAATCAGGAGCCATCAATAACAGAAGATAAACAGCCATCATTAACAGAAGATAACAGCTATCATTAACATTATAACAGATAACTTGACTAGTCTGGCTTCTATTTACAACGTTATCGATCTTAGGGAGTAGTGTAGCTGCTGGATAACGCTATCGTAGCGCCATTCAATGATTCAAGACTATCGCCAGCATCAGTAATCACTGGAATCATTTTAGATACCAGTACAACTCCGGATTCTCCGCTTTCGTTTTTAACGAATCTAGTCCCTGCATTAGAATCTGCAAGAGAACTATCATCTTCGGTATTTCCAGTGCTTATATGATTCGTCAATTCAACTTCAATAGTATTACTACTACTTGCGAAGCTGGCATAACTGTCAGAGATTCCTCCATCAGCTGTCCCTGTAAAACCTGTACCTCCTCCAAGACCGCCAATGCCCCCAAGACCGCTACTACTTCCAAGGCCACTAGTACTTGAAAATCTGCCACTACCTCCAAAACCACTACTACTTCCAAACCCACTGCTGCCTCCAAATCCGCCGGTGCCGCCTAACGAGCCACCACTGACTCCAAACCCACTGCCACCTACAAATCCGCCACTTCCGCCAGATAAACCACCACTTACTCCGATGCCACTGCTGCCTCCAAACCCACTACTACCTCCAGCACCGTTGATGACTTGGCCGCCTGATGCAATGGCTGCGTTGAGTGCAGTTTGGAGATCAAATCCTCCCGGAAGAATTGGGTTTTCACCATCTTCATAATTAACGAAAATTACTTCGGGACTAGTGGATGGTGGAGCTGGTACTTCGATCACCCTTGGCGCTTGTCCGGCTCCACTCTGCTTGTTAAGGACATAAATGACATTGTTCTGGGCTGGGGGAGGAATAACTATTGGTTCTG
>NC_091570.1:30712329-30717329 GCF_042767895.1 Penaeus vannamei
GAGACAGACAGAGACAGAGGAAGACAGAGACAGACACAGAGAGAGAAAGGTGACGGAGTAATGGAGAAAGAGAGAGAGAGGAGAGGGCGGAATGGAGAAAGAGAGGTAGATAGATAAAGAGAGGGGGGGAGAGGAAGAGAGAGAGAGAGAGAGAGAGAGAGAGAGAGAGAGAGAGAGAGAGAGAGAGAGAGAGAGAGAGAGAGAGAGAGAGAGAGAGAGAGAGAGAGAGAGAGAGAGAGAGAGAGAGAGAGAGAGAGAGAGAGAGAGAGAGAGAGAGAGAGGGAAAGAGAGAGAAAGGGAGAGAGAGAAAAAAAAAATTGTATATACATATATACATGTATACATATACACGTATATATATATATATATATATATATATATATATATATATATATATATATATATATATATATATATATAATATTCATTAATAAAAAGGTTCGATACCATCATCTTTTAGCTGAAACCTAAAACGTAGATTTTTTCTTGTCATTCTCTTTAAATCTTGGCACTTGATTAAAAGCTTTCAGGTGCTACTATCAACGCAGTCACTAATTTCAGGGCTTAATTGAGGTATCATCATGCCATTGACTGCTCTGTGTCTCTTTATCTCAATTTTCATGTACTTAATTTTCATGAATAATAGAACTTTTTTTATAGTGTCATGAATAATGCCTTTATCCCGAAGTAATTTATTGCATGCAACAATGGATGCCTTTGAGCTGGCTTTCAAAGCTAATTCACTCCACTTTCTTCAGAGTAGCTACTAGGTTTGGCTTATTTTCTCATTTCCTCTTATAACGGTTCTGCTTTACTTATTTGCTTTTATGTTTCCTGTATTGAAATCTTCCAAAAAAGTCTAATTTTCTTTCTTATCCACCCGTGTCGTCGCTCTCGATAAGTCAATCGTTAAGAGTCGCTCAATTTAAATAGATTTTTGGCATGGCCGGATCATTTCTGTTTTTTTACCATTTTGGAAATTTACTACTTACACCCATTGCAATTTATACGCCTTGTCTACGTCTCTCCTACCTCGCCATGTAAAGCAGCCAACCAGACCTGCATCATCTACCTCGTTCACCCTAGTGTATATACTTTGCTTATTCTCGCCTCTCAGCTCAACTACCTGTCTCGTCTTGATAAAAAAGAAAGATGGAAAAAAAAGAAAATTGCAAGTCATAGACGAAGACTGCAAATGCCTCTGCGGTGGGCGTGCCTTGATGGCGAACGTGTCACTTGTGCGCACACGTGTGTAACGTGTGCCCACGTGTCTTCTGTAGATTAAAGTTGAGGGGTTTTACGTTTTGCTTACACTGACGGAATAGATGTGATATTACGTCTTCTTCAACTGATCTCTAGGTGAGCTCTCTCTCTCTCTCTCTCTCTCTCTCTCTCTTTAATTCTTTTTTTCTTTTATAACACCAGAACATTTATCTTTGCGATCTATGACTTGCTAATGATACACGTGGTTCTTCCCCGTCAGACGGGGAAAAGTTCCTGTCATTTATTAGCGTTCCAGATACCCGACCTCTATTGTAGCTATCGACCACCCCTTTGCCATTCTGTACCCCACATGATAAAGCTGTTGCTTTTCGATTTTACCAAGTCATGGAGCTTAAGGATTGGGTCAAATATCACAATAAACCAGTTGCATTTAAAGTTTGTATTGGTATGTAGCGCAAAATTACAAAAACGTTTAAACTACATTTTCGTATCTAATTATATTTACCAATACATGTATATATCACACATACACACACACACACACACACACACACACACACACACACACACACACACATATATATATATATATATATATATATATATATATATATATATATATATATATATATATATATATATATATATATGTTCGTGTTTGTGTGTGTGTATGTATATATATTTATTTATTCATTTTTTTTTATTCATTTCTTTATACACATTTATTCACATTTGTCTAAGGTGTTCAAAGTTTCACTTCAACGGAGCATGAATAGGAATTTATAATTGGTGCAAGTGTAAACAATTGCGAACTGGTCTGAGTTCAACGAGTTCCATGAGAGACCGTTGCCCAGGACTATGTGCTGGTGATCTTATTTCAGGGATCTTTCGGAAGAGAGAGTTCTTGGTCAAGTTTAACGCGGAATTAACCGGTCAGGTGATAGTTCGCGAGGCACAAGCCAGATCAGCTGATGTGTCATCTGTTCTTGTGTAAACTTGAAATCATTTGTTCAGGTATTGCTTACGCTTCTGCAACCTGTATTGGACATGTTTAGTGTGCATGCCATATCTTATTCTACAATATGAATAAAGTATGATTGGTTACCCATGGTCTATTCGCAGCATTATTTTACCCTAATCTTAAACTACAGCATGCGCTTATCTGTAAGCAACTGAATCCTTTCGTCACCTGTTAAGCTCTCAGCAGTAGCATATTATCTAAGACAATAAAATTCCCTCTGTTACCTGCTCATTCTTTGATTGATATATCCCGTGTAGCTGTTCTCTCAAATCAACGTTATCATTTGCATAGCCTGAGTCATCGACCGGATGATCAGCAACAGGCTGGCAATCAAAACCTATTAGGGAACTGAATTGCAGTGTCTGGGTCACTCTGCAGGGCATCAGACGCTGAAGGTTTCTCACAATCATCAAAATCAACAGAGTAAATTTCGGACTCTGGGGAAGTTTTTTTTTTTTTTTTTTTGATACCTCAGAATGTTAACAATGTGTAATGGCGGAGACGAGGTGATGAGATGTGGTTCTGTGTCGGGTATTTTTTAGAATTACATTTTATGTTTCGTTAATGCTGTTGCGTTTTGGATATGTACAGATATTTAGATTGCGTCAAATAACTGGTACAACTTACCTGCTGTCGATAAAAATCTGTTGCATTGCCTCATATTGTCGGTTTCTTCCACTATTATTGCAAAAAAACATCATATCATGTGATACAAAGTTGAGCAGGATCTCATACCCCTTTGGATAGATCACAATAACTTTTACAACCGATTATGTAGGTACTGCACATGGTATTCAAACTACGCCCTATTTCACGAATAGAATAAAGGATAAAGACGCAAAGCAATGGCCGATGATCAAATGAATTATGTATTCATGTACATATATTTCTCACTTTCTAAGAGGATAATATGTAATGTAATAGATGTAGAACATATCGTCTATAAGACTTTTCCGTCGCTTAAAAAAATGTAAATCATATATATAATGCTTCTCTCTTTAGATGCCGTTTATACATTGGATACAAAATGAAAATCCATCACATACCTAAAATAAAACATATTAGGTCAGTTTCAGCACCACTATAGCACTGCATTACACTTTCCTAATAATATGTTCTACGTGACCTGACTACAACACGTTTTCCTCTCTTTGGGCGATGAATAAGCATTTCTCTCTCAAATACATTAGTATTCTGGGTTTGCAAAGGAGTTGGTTTATTTACTGGCAAAGTGAATGCTAAACAATTACGCACCCATTAATCTAGCAGATCCTGGCAGTTAGCACAATCTACTGACATATGCTGTCTATTGCACGCTTACACTTTTAGAATCATTTAGATGATAATTTGAATAAACATTCTTTAATTTATTTGTTAAAGGTCAATATGCAATTCTAATAATGGCATATTACTGAATTATATTACCAACACATTTAACAAAAATGCATCTTATCAACAGAGATCTCTTATACCCATAACGACTTTGACCGTAAAATGTTCAAGCTGGTCTAAGTGGCGTGCCTGTAACACTTACGTCATTCTAGGCCAACACTGGCCTGAACTTTTTTTTATTCCTTTTAAATCAGATACAACCTGTTTTATGGAAGATACCAACAAATGAAATTGAACACTAAATAACCCAGTATCTATGTAAATCTAAAAGAATGAAAATAAACAAAAAAAACATTATGTATGCATGTTTGTATGTATATATAGATGGATGTGTGTATGAATAAATGTATGTATATATGTTTATTAATGGTAAATGGAAATTTGAAAATATTTTTTTTCCAGTGGATAAATATTGTCTTCTATATTTCGCCCGCAGAAATACTGAATAATTATTAGTAAATGATGTCATGGGCGATGTCTTTTAGATTATTTATTTATCCATTATTATTATTATTATTATTATTATTATTATTATTATTTATTTATCTATTTTTACTTCTGTGCAAAATAAATGCTGTTTTTGCCTTTCCTCGAAATATATCTGGGAAGATTTAGAATTTTACTCCGTTTTTTTTCTACTTCTCTTTTTTCACAATTACAATGATCCTTTGATCTGCAACATCACTGTAGCGAAATCGGAATAACTTTTTTATTTTTTTGTTCTTACTAATATGCAGGTCTGATTACGCAACGAGATAAGACAGCATCAGAAAACACTTTGAGGGTAATACTTCAATGAAAAAAATCAAACAAACTTTATTTTATATCTGAAACTTATTTCATCTACCCTTTTTTAACCTTCTTAACGCCCCCCCCCCCCTGAAATAAAGCAACAAAAACTCATTTACTCTCTTTACTAGGAATCAATCAATGAATCAATGATTCCCTTCACATTTTGCAAAGTATACATTTCATTCTACCTTTACCAATCTTACTCTAGATATTTATTACATAACCCCCAAAACACAATCCTTATCTACTCCAATCCCTACTGATCTGCCCGATTGCGTAATCTTTGGGACAAAAATATTCACCCTGGTAACAAACAGAATTAGGATATATGAAAGAATCAATGAGTAAATGAACAAACAAGTTTAATAATAAAAATGAATAAATAAGAAATATATGAATAAATAGGGAAAATGAATTAATAATTGAGCAGGCAAAATAATAATTAAACAAATCAAATAAACAGAAGGTTATACCACAGAGGAAATCAGCCGTGATACTGTTCATTACCAGAGCTAATTGGATCACCCGAAAGAAAATGCGTCATAGGACCAACAGTACAAACAGAAATGGA
>NC_091570.1:30841701-30844201 GCF_042767895.1 Penaeus vannamei
AAGAGGTGGTCTGTGAGCCCGGGAAGGACGCCCAAGAGGTGGTCTGTGAGCCTGAGAAGGACGCCCAAGAGGTGGTCTGTGAGCCTGAGAAGGACGCCCAAGATGTGGTCTGTGATCCCGAGAAGGATGCCCAAGAGGTGGTCTGTGAGCCTGAGAAGGACGCCCAAGAGGTGGTCTGTGAGCCCAAGGAAGACGCCCAAGAGGTGGTCTATGAGCCCGAGAAAGACGCCCAAGAGGTGGTCTGTGAGCCCAAGAAAGACGCCCAAGAGGTGGTCTGTGAGCCCGAGAAAGACGCCCAAGAGGTGGTCTGTGAGCCTGAGAAAGACGCCTAAGTGGTGGTCTGTGAGCCCCAGAAGGACGCCCAAGAGGTGGTCTGTGAGCCCGAGAAGGACGCCCAAGAGGTGGTCTGTGAGCCCGAGAAGGACGCCCAAGAGGTGGTCTGTGAGCCCGAGAAAGACGCCCAAGAGGTGGTCTGTGAGCCTGAGAAAGACGCCCAAGAGGTGGTCTGTGAGCCCGAGGAGGACGCCCAACAGGTGGTCTATGAGCCCGAGAAACACGCCCAAGAGGTGGTCTGTGAGCCTGAGAAAGACGCCTAAGAAGTGGTCTGCGAGCCCGAGAAGGACGCCCAAGAGGTGGTCTGTGAGCCTGAGAAAGACGCCCAAGAGGTGGTCTGTGAGCCTGAGAAAGACGCCCAAGAGGTGGTCTGTGAGCCCGAGAAGGACGCCCAACAGGTGGTCTATGAGCCCGAGAAACACGCCCAAGAGGTGGTCTGTGAGCCCGAGAAAGACGCCCAAGAGGTGGTCTGTGAGCCCGAGAAGGACGCCCAAGAGGTGGTCTGTGAGCCTGAGAAAGACGCCCAAGAAGTGGTCTGTGAGCCCGAGAAGGACGCCCAAGAAGTGGTCTGTGAGCCCGAGAAGGACGCCCAAGAGGTGGTCTGTGAGCCCGAGAAGGACGCCCAAGAGGTGGTCTGTGAGCCCGAGAAGGACGCCCAAGAGGTGGTCTGTGAGCCCGAGAAGGACGCCCAAGATGTGGTCTGTGAGCCCGAGGAGGACGCCCAACAGGTGGTCTATGAGCCCGAGAAACACGCCCAAGAGGTGGTCTGTGAGCCTAAGAAAGACGCCCAAGATGTGGTCTGTGAGCCCGAGAAGGACGCCCAAGAGGTGGTCTGTGAGCCCGAGGAGGACGCCCAACAGGTGGTCAATGAGCCCGAGAAAAACGCCAAAGAGGTGGTCTGTGAGCCTGAGAAAGACGCCCAAGAAGTGGTCTGTGAGCCCGAGAAGGACGCCCAAGAGGTGGTCTGTGAGCCCGAGAAGGACGCCCAAGAGGTGGTCTGTGAGCCCGAAAAGGACGCCCAAGAGGTGGTCTGTGAGCCCGAGAAGGACGCCCAAGAGGTGGTCTGTGAGCCCGAGAAGGATGCCCAAGAGGTGGTCTGTGAGCCCGAGAAAGAAGCCCAAGAGGTGGTCTGTGAGCCTGGGAAGGACGCCCAAGAGGTGGTCTGTGAGCCCGAGAAAGACGCCCAAGAGGTGGTCTGTGAGCCCGGGAAGGACGCCCAAGAGGTGGTCTGTGAGCCCGAGAAGGACGCCCAAGAGGTGGTCTGTGAGCCCGAGAAGGACGCCCAAGAGGTGGTCTGTGAGCCCGGGAAGGACGCCCAAGAGGTGCTCTGTGAGCCCGAGAAGGACGCCCAAGAGGTGGTCTGTGAGCCCGAGAAAGACGCCCAAGAGGTGGTCTGTGAGCCCGAGAAAGACGCCCAAGAGGTGGTCTGTGAGCCCGAGAAAGACGCCCAAGAGGTGGTCTGTGAGCCCGAGAAAGACGCCCAAGAGGTGGTCTGTGAGCCCGAGAAAGATGCCCATGATGTGGTCTGTGAGCCCGAGAAAGACGCCCAAGAGGTGGTCTGTGAGCCCGAGAAAGACGCCCAAGAGGTGGTCTGTGAGCCTGAGAAAGATGCCCATGATGTGGTCTGTGAGCCCGAGAAAGACGCCCAAGAGGTGGTCTGTGAGCCCGGGAAGGACGCCCAAGAGGTGGTCTGTGAGCCCGAGAAAGACGCCCAAGAGGTGGTCTATGAGCCCGGGAAAGACGCCCAAGAGGTGGTCTGCGAGCCCGAGAAGGACGCCCAAGAGGTGGTCTGTGAGCCCGAGAAGGACGCCCAAGAGGTGGTCTGTGAGCCCGAGAAAGACGCCCAAGAGGTGGTCTATGAGCCCAAGAAAGACGCCCAAGTGGTGGTCTGTGAGCCCGAGAAGGACGCCCAAGAGGTGGTCTGTGAGCCCAAGAAAGACACCCAAGAGGTAGTCTATGAGCCCGAGAAAGACGCCCAAGAGGTGGTCTGTGAGCCCAAGAAAGACGCCCAAGAGGTGGTCTGTGAGTCCGAGAAGGACGCCCAAGAGGTGGTCTGTGAGCCCGAGAAAGACGCCCAAGAGGTGGTCTGTGAGCCTGAGAAGGACGCCCAAGAGGTGGTCTGTGAGCCCCAGAAAGACGCCCAAGAGGTGGTCTGTGAGCCCGAGAA
>NC_091570.1:30871701-30874201 GCF_042767895.1 Penaeus vannamei
CTATATCTCAGTCATTATTATCATCATTATCATAAAATTTTGTACTCTTTTTATTTTTATTATTATAATATTAATGATTATAATAATGATAATCATAATAATAGTCATTATTATCATTATTACCATTATTATTATAAGTATTTTGATCATTATTCTCGTTCGTTTTTTATTGTCATCATTACTATCATTATCATTATTTTTGTTATTATTATTTTCATGATAATGATAATAATACGAATTATCATTATTATTGTTATTATTATTATCAGCTTTAATATTATCGTTGTTATTGTTATCGTTATTGTTATCAAAATTAGGATAATAATCATTATTATTACTATTACTTTAATAATAATCGTTATTTTTCGTATCATTACTATCATAACAATAATAATGACAGTTATTATATTTTTTAGCATTTTCATTATTATTATTATTATTATTATTATTATTATTAAAATTATTATAATAATAATAATTATTATTATTATTATCATTATTATTATTATTATTATCATTATTATTATTATTATTATCAATATTATTATCATTATTATTATCATTATCATCAACATCAACATCATCATCCTTACCATTACTTTTTTATTATTTTAGTTAGTTTTATGATTATCATTATCATAATCATTATTATTATTATCATAATTATTATTTTTTTTATAATAATAATAATAGTAAGTATTATTATTGTTATTATTATTATATTTTATTATTATTATTATTATTAATATTATTATATTTTATTATTATTGTATTTTATTATTATTATTATTATTATTATTATTATTATCATCATTATTTTATTATTATTATTATCAATAATAGAGTTTTTTATAATTATTATAATTATTATTATCATCATTATTATCATTATCACCAACATCAATATCATCATCATTACTATTATTTTAGCATTATATTTTTATGATTGTGATTATCCTTATTTAATATTATTATTATAATAATTATTGTTATTAATGGTATTATCATTACCATCTTTTATATCATTAATATTACTATCATGATTATCTCATGATGATAATCATGATGGTTATCATGATGATTATGATAGTTATCAATACCACTGATATTGTTTTCATAATTAGAATTCATTATCTTATTGTTAACGTTATTGTTACTAATATTATTTTTATTTCATTTTTCATCATAATGTTTCAATTCCTTATACAATTCCCCCCTCACTTTAGTTATTCCGTTCTAACCTTTAAATTATTTTATTCAATTAGAGAAAAAAAATGTTAACAAGAGAAAAGTGAGCACTCTCTCTCTCCCTCTAGACTCCAGTCTCTCATTTTATCTCGTTCTCTCCCTACTCTTTACTGCAGTTAGTCCTCCCCCATTCCCTTTCTATGCTGCTCAATATGTCTCCCCCCCTCTCTCCTTTTCCTTTTCTCCCCCCCCCCTCATCTCTCTCTCTCTTTATCCTTCTCTCTCTTTCTCACTAACTCTACCTCTATCTCACTCTCATTTTTCCATATACAGTCTACCCCTCCCTCTCTCTATCGCATATACCTTTTCTCTTTCATTCTCACTCTTTCTCTAACCACTTCTCGGCAATCAGCTTATGACTTTATCTGTCTCTCACTCTCCCTCTCTTTCATTCTCTTTCTCCTTCTCACTCTTTCTCTAAATCTCCATTCTCTTTCTATATTACTTCCCCTTTCTAGTAGTTTTGGATTTCTCCCGTCTTATTTTTGCATCCGCAATCCCTCTCCCTCTCATATCCTGTCTCTCTTTCTTACTTTTGTTGATTAATTGTGTATGTGCATAAAAAAAAAAAAAAAAAAAAAAAAAAAAAAAAGGATTATAGAAAACACAGTGGTTGTATGTAATAGAACTATCAAAACACAAGCAGGATCTTTGTAAGTATAAAAAATCCTCCAAAAATTGTTTGGTAGCCTAAATCATAACGAAGTGACTCTGCAATTTCTTTTTATTCTTTTAGAAATATACATCAGAGTATCTGCGCGAAGGTGATAAACATTTCTCTCTTTTTTTGTTTATTTCTAGAAAGTATGTACAGAGATTGCACAAATTACATCAATCATCTTGCTATCACTAAGGGTCTGTCGAAAGAACAATCGGTAATATTGAAATTGTACTATACATGCACTTTCGACCTTTTAAAACAATATAAGAAAGACAGGGAAAAGTCCAAAGATGACATTGGCGGAACATTATTCATTCTCACTATTGCGAAAATATAACTTGAAAGGCGCTTTCATTGTTTTTATGCTTACCTTTCAACCAATTATTATTGTTATAATAATCCGACATTTCAATTCTGACGCTTGTTTTTATAACTAATGAACTGGAATGTAGGCTCAGGTGGTAAATAATTCAGCGATTCTATATCGTACTGGGATAAGCGTTTGTTATTGTTAAGGACATAGACTACACTAAAAGGCCCAGGAGATCGGACGTGCTTTAAGTCCAAGCTCTCCTCAGGTATGGGTATCAG
>NC_091570.1:30954201-30959201 GCF_042767895.1 Penaeus vannamei
ACGGAGTTATTGTAATGTACAAATAAAATATAACAGAGAAAATGAGATGAAACATATAAAAAAATTGATAATGAATGTCCAGGGGAATCCCCTGGTGTGACGTCTCATTCACACTCACACGGCTGCCCAGACGAGACATACCCAACAGAGGGGCCAATAATCAACAACTTTACAAATCCTCGGTAAGGAAAAACAAACACTTGTTAACGCTTATTATTAAACGCAAAAAGTGATATCAAGAGCGAACAAAAAATGAAGTAAAACATGGGCAGTGTCCATGGATTGGTCTAATATTTATTCATAATATTAATTTCATGTAACCTATGGATATACATACCCATTGTAATTGAAAATAAAAAGGTTATTAAGTTTGAAGATAAATTTGTAAGCATCTCCCTTTTCTTTACACGAACGCCCTGAGGCAAGACCAAGGCAATGTCGGGGATCGCGCAAAGTAGACGTGTTTTTCCACCCACGCCTGACGTTGAGCACGGTGCTCACCTGCATTCTCGTGAGTCCCGAAACCACCGTTAACGGGAACTTATTTTCAAGTATAGACTTTCTTACAATAATAAGAATGTGATTGTATATTTTGAATTACTATTTATGTTGCATATTTTTTGTTTTATTGTATGTTGCAAGTCCTGAGATCGAACTACGAACGAGTGAAACAGAATCGCTGTAACAGCCCCACTCTCTAAACAGGACTGCTGTAAATCATTGTAAATGTATGATCATTCATAAAAACCTATTTATTTTACCAACATTGATAATGTTAAAGAAAATGAAGAATTAAAGAAATGGAGATTATTAAAAGAACCTACCACAGGCATATAACAATTAACAGGGCTGAAGCACGTCGCAGTTGCGTACGCCCATCTGCATGCGTGAGGCGTAGTGCGTGAGGCGTAAGGCATGAATTATTTTGCAGATTTCCACTTATTGCTTTTTATTTTCATAATTCATTTCTAGAATTTTGTGTTGTGTTGGTAGTTCAATATTAAATCTGGATAGTATTTGTGTTTCCCTTATACTTATACATTTATATATATATAAACTTACATATTAATATATATATATATATATATATATATATATATATACATATACATATATATGTATATACATATGTATATACATAAAAAAAATATATATATATATTATATATTATACATATATATAAATATAGATATAGATATAGATATAGACATATATATATGCACATATATGTATACATGCATATATATATATATATATATATATATATATATATATATATATATATATTTATATATATAGATATATATATATATATATATATATACATATATATATGTATATATATATATATATATATATATATATATATATATATATATATATATATATATATATATATATATATGTATATATATATATGAGTGTGTGTGGGTATATATATATATATATATATATATATATATATATATATATATATATATATATATATATATATATATATATATATATACATGATTAGGATTTCTGAATTGGTGCAAGAGATATACCAAGTTGCAATTTTAATTAATTTTATTCAGATCCTCCGGCTACTGAAAAATCTGGTCCTTCTGAAGATAATAAATTATGCTCCGTGAGCTATTTCACTCATTTAAGGGGTAGAGTATAGGCCGAAAGGGGCGTTTCCAATCACAGCACCTGCTTGGAAACCAGCAACGCCGCTGCTAACCTGGAAGTTCACTCCGGAACCGGTGTTTGATATAACAGTTCCATCAACGCCTCCACTGCCAACAATGCCGAATCCGTTGGTTCCAGCTGTTGCAGCTCCTCCTGTTTCTCCGCTGAATCCACCGCTTAAACCTGCCCCTCCACTAACTCCTAGAACTTGACCATCAGCTGTAGATGCGGTTCCAAGGGCAGTATGTAAATCCACACCGCTAGGAAGAGTTGGATTATCTCCATCTTCGTAATTGACGAAATATATTTCAGGCGCTTTCGGTGGATGGGCAGGTACTTCGATGACTCGCTGTGTTTGGTCGTCCTTCTTGTTAAGTACATAGACGATGTTTTCCTGTCTGGGTGGGGGAACGACAATTGGCTCAGGTCCTTCTCCATCTTCAGGAAGACGCACAAAGAGAATGTTATGATCAACTCTTGGAGGAGGAAGAGTTGGTAGAGGACCAGTGTGTTGTGGTTGTTCAGGGACGTCAAACACATATACTCTCCGATTGACAACTGGTTCAATACAAGATCCATCCACATGTCGAACTTGTCCCTCTACACATGCTTCTGTAATTCCAGCCCCGGCACCAGCTAGATGGCCAACGTCAGCTGCATTGCCACTCACGATGACTTGCCCCGCCGGTGTAGAAATTCCACTTGCTATATGTCCAATTCCAACTTGTCCAGCTCCAGTGGAAAATCCGCTTCCGCCTACATGTCCAAAACCAGAGGATATGCCTCCACTTGCAGTGGTCGAGAATCCACCACCAGACACATGTCCACTAATACCGACAAATTCACTGCCGGTACTTTGCGCTGACCCCGATGCTTGAGGTAAACTGTAGCCCTGAAGGGCTGCAGCAGCTGAAGCGAGTGTACATGCCAGTATCTATGGAAAAATGCAAGACTCTCAGTCACACGCAAAAACACGTATATATGTATATATACAGAAATGTGTTGGTGTATGTGTGTGTTTATATTTGAATATATATATATATATATATATATATATATATATATATATATATATATATATATATATATATATACATACACACACACACACACATACACACACACACACACACACACACACACACACACACACACACACACACACACACACACACACACACACACACACACACACACACATATATATATAGAGAGAGAGAGAGAGAGAGATAAATATATATAAAGAGAAAAAAACTATAAGAGGTCTTTATATAAAACTTATATACCCATACCGTAATCTCTACTCACCAAGAACTTCATGGTGGAAGTATTCGAAGTGACAAAATTTTCTCCGTTATATATAAAATAAAGTCGTACTGACCTTCCTAACGGCAAGGTACACGTTTCCTGTCTTAAACATACTTCACTCTATGTAAAGGAATTATATGTAATTAGATTACAGATTATAGGATTTTCCAGAAATAATCAAGTTCATTATCTTGGATTAGAACCTGATGAAAGGTCATGGTCATGATGAAAGTCATTATTTAAGTATGACTGTGATTCTGTGATTCGTGCCATTACTGATATTTCGACTGCTACGAATGACTGTTTGATGCAAGGCAAATAGTCGTTGTTAGCAGTATGAATTCAATTGCGATGGTACTAGGAATGAATGTTTTAATAATATTATAAATAATAAAAAAAACGAAGAACATTATAAATAATGAAAACATTTTAACAAGTAATTATGATAAGGATAACAAAGATTAGTTTTATGAACTGCTTTTATTTAAAAGACAATTATGTTTTCGATAAGCAGATACCAAGAACTGCTATTAAGTTAATAAACAAACAGAACAGGGCACCAAAAAGGAAAATATGCATATCCAAAATCCCAAACACAGATACAGAGTAGATTATTTGTGTTTGGTGAGAAATTTAAGTTATTTTCATACCATTTTTTCAGAATTTTGTATTTAGGCTAAATATTGATATGCAAATATTAGAAAAAAAAAAAAAAAAAAAAAAAAAAAAAAAAAAAAAAAAATATATATATATATATATATATATATATATATATATATATATATATATATATATATATATATATATATATATATATATATATATATATTCGTTAAACTATTCTTTCAAAGCAAACATGCCAATTATTTTATTCGTATGTATGACACAATCTTATTAGTAGAGAAACAAACACTCGCACTTGCACACATGTAAATATCTCTCTCTCTCTCCCAAACTTAATTTTATCATTGGAAAAAGATAGAACTGTTTCGAAATAAGAAAATACTTACCCATCAGTTAGCTGCTGCACTCGTTTTGTTTCATAAAGGACATGACATTTGTTAAATGACTGTCACTTTTTTAAAGTCTGTGCATCTACATCTAAATGATCAGAACTAATAATAGTAATAAAAGGCCAAATGTCAAAGTACACTTACGATTCAATAGAAACTGAGTTTTCTTCTTAATAGTCATTAAGCAATATATATATATATATATATATATATATATATATATATATATATATATATATGTGTGTGTGTGTGTGTGTGTGTGTGTGTGTGTGTGTGTGTGTGTGTGTGTGTGTGTGTATGTATGCATGTATATATCTATTTATTTGCAAATATTTATTAATATATTTATAGATTTTATATGTATATATATATATATATATATATATATATATATATATATATATATATATGTATATATATATATATATATATATATATATATATATATATATATATATATATATATATATTCATACACACACACACACACACACACATATATGAAAGATGGAATAATGCACTGGCTTCATTTACATCGTTCATATTTATAACCTCTCCAATCGGGATTCGATCCCTCGCTGCCGTTGCACGTGAATGTAAGACGCTAAGTACGTGAATGCAAGCATACATAGACATTACTTACTTATTCATGCATGAGTAAGGATAGTGAAGTTTTACACACACTCCCCGTGGGTACTCGATATATTTGGAGAGAGCAGAACAAATCTCAAATCAGATAACCTGAGATTTATTCTATGAAATATGGAACAATACACAGGATGCATTTTTATCTTGAATATTTGTAACCTCTCCAATCGGGATGCGATCCCTCGCTGCTGTTGCACGTGAATTCAAGACGGCCGCTCTTGACCATTCGTACACGACCCACGCAAAAAGAGTGTGCAACTAGGAGCTAACTAGCGCCCATAGATATTACCTACCTACTCATTAATAAGTAAGGATAGCAAAGTTTTAGACACACTCCCTGTGGACACCCGATATATA
>NC_091570.1:31009201-31019201 GCF_042767895.1 Penaeus vannamei
GTCGCACGAAGAAAATATTATGATCAACTCTTAGAGGAGGAACACTTGGTGGTGGACCAATAGGCTCTTTTTGTTCAGGAACATCGAAGACAAATACTTTCCTTTTCACACTGGTGTAACGCAAGACCTATCCACATCATGAATTTGTCCTTCCCCACATTGTTCCAAAATTCCAACACCGCCGGAGATGCCAGTTCCTACTCCTTGACCAGATCCAACAGAAAGACCTCCTAGACCTGCACCAGCTGAAACTCCTCTCCCAACTCCATGGCCAGATCCTATTACAGTACCACCTGCTAGACCTGTGTTTCTTAGTTTGTCTTTTTTGTGTGTATGTGCGTTCGTATCTGAATGTCTATTTATTATTCTATATATGTATATGAAAGAAAGAATAAGGCACTAGAAAGTGTCATTTTTGTGACACGTCTTCGGGCAGATCGCGACAGCAACTCTACCGATGCTTCTACGCTGTTGCCTAGGAATCGTACTCGAGTTGACGAATCTGATTTTTTTTTTTTTTTTTTTTTTAATGGTATCAATTAACCACTGTTTTACTCATGTAACATTAGGACATAACAATACATGCAAGTTGTTACTTATCAACATCTTAAAATTACAAATCAAACCACGGAAAAATATCGAAATCAGTTGAAAATGCGTGGGCCCGAAGCGCCTACCATCACACTCCTTCCTTTGTCTATCGACACCGGTTTCGAAGATCACACTTATTTTAATTATTTTGAAAATGATACTATTTATTAATTGATATTAACTACATTTAAAAGGATATATAAATTTACAGCCTGCGTATTCATCTATACATAAATAATAAGAAAAAATATTATGTAGAACCTAATATAAATTTTCGTAATATTTTATTAACCATTCGAACACATTCTGTAAATAAAACACGAGATACTTCGTCTTATATTCTTCGTCATGGAACGGTTTTGGAGGTCTGAATATGCCCATGATTAAAGCAGAAATGATACAAGAGAAACGGTAACTATTGTTGCCTTACATGACATAGCCCATAAAAGCGGACACATGCGAAAAATAAACCTGAACCTCGCTCTTCTTAGCCGTGGCCCTATTAATATGAAATATCAATATTAATGCTTAAACTCCATATTGTCTTCTAGTACTGTATGTTTTCAATGTAGTATTCCAATTGCTAGTGCATGACGATCTAGTAAAAATGTTTATGTTTTCCTATTTTGCCGAATTGTAAGATATATTTCTTAGAATCTTATAATCATAGACGTAGAATATTTTATTTCATACTCCATTACATATCCACATAACCAATGGGAAATGAAAAGAAAAGACATACATGCACATCATATATATATGTATATATATATATATATATATATATATATATATATATATATATATATATATATATATGTATATATATATATATATATATATATATATATATATGTGTGTGTGTGTGTGTGTGTGTGTGTGTGTGTGTGTGTGTGTGTGTGTGTGTGTGTGTGAGATATGTTATACGTATGAAATTATTTATATTCAGGCACACCAAAGTAATGCTTTATTTAAATATATTACCTATATACACGTGTATATATATATATATATATATATATATATATATATATATATATATATATATATATATATATATATATATATATATATACATATGTGAGATATGTTATACCTATGAAATTATTTATATTCAGGCACTCCAAAGTAATGCTTTCTTTAGTTTCTACATATTTATAGCTAATATTTATTTGTATATCTCTCTTTGTGACTACAATCATCTGGTCATATATAAATACATATATGTGTGTGTGTTTATATGAGCGTGTTTCTCTGTATGTGTGTTGTTCGTATACTTACGTGTACGTATGTATACAGTTTGGATTGTGTGGACGTGTTTATTATATATATGCATAATGAAATTTTACAGTTGCCTTTTCCTGGAGATAGGGGATATATGCATACTGAAAATTTTAGTTGCCTTTTCCTGGAGATAGGGGATATTAAACGAGTGTATCGAAATATATCATATATTAAGAAATAGAATACATCTTTAAATATAAGCGACAGTGCAGGCCATTTAGGGAGTGGTATATAATCCAGAAGGAGAGCTTCCAACACCTCCGCTTACTGCTCCAAATCCACTGCCTGCACCAGCTCCACCGAATCCTCCGCTAACAGTTCCAAAGCCACTGCCTGCACCAGCTGCACCCAATCCTCCGCTTACCGCACCAAATCCACTGCCTGCACCAACTCCACCTAATCCGCCACTAACAGATCCAAAGCCACTGCCTGCACCAGCTCCACCTAATCCTCCGCTAACTGTTCCAAATCCACTGCCTCCTACTACTCCACCAACACCTCCAACATTACCGCCTAATCCAGCACCGGTCGATCCAATTACTTGTCCACCGGCTTCAGCAGCTGAACCAAGAGCAGTATTGAGATCCACACCAATGGGTAGAGTTGGGTTCTCACCCTCTTCATAATTGACGAAGTAAATTTCAGGATCAGATGGAGGATGGGCTGGTACTTCGATGACACGCTGAGCCTGTTCGTCCTTCTTATTGAGTACATAGACAATGTTCTCCTGTCTTGGTGGGGGAATAACGATGGGTTCAGGTCCTTCTCCTTCTTCGGGAAGTCGCACGAAGAGAATGTTATGATCAACTCTTGGAGGAGGAACACTTGGTGGAGGACCAATGGGTCCTTTTTGTTCGGGAACATCGAAGACGAATACCTTCCTGTTCACGACTGGTGTAACACAGGACCCATCCACATGACGAATTTGTCCTTCCCCACATGGTTCCAAAATTCCAGCACCGCCGGAGATGCCAGTTCCTACTCCTTGGCCAGATCCTACAGAAAGACCTCCTAGACCTGCACCAGTTGAAACTCCACTTCCAACTCCATGACCAGATCCTATGACAATGCCACCTGCTACACCATGCCCAGCACCGGATCCGACTGAATGTCCACTTCCTGCTGCCTGACCAGGACCAGTGGGCAGAGTTGATCCAGTGGGTCTCTGCAGACTGTAACCCTGGGGAGCTGCAGTCACAGAAGCAACGAGTGCGCAAGCCAAAATCTAAAATAAAGAACAGAAAAAGTATTATGTGTGATTGATATGACAGAATATTGTATTTAATACAAATAATTTAATAGAATTTCAATAAGCGATACATTCACTAAAATATACTACTTCTGCGAGTATAATTTCCTCATTAATTTCTTTATAGCAATTGGCACTGTAACGATTTCAATTTAGTTTTCTGTACTCACAAGGAACCTCATGCTGGGAGATTGTGCGGCGAGATACTTCCCGCAGCCTTATATACCTGCTCGCCGACTGGGATGACCTTGGGTATTACAATTGCCTCGCACGGTTGACAGGTTGTCCAACTGACACAGTATCCTTCAAAAACGGTATTATATAGTTCAAGTGCATGAACCTAACATTACTGTACTTCAGTGCGGACGAAATGATAACCGAATTCAAATAATAAAGCCTAAAATAATTATTAACGAGCAAGTGAATTTCGAAATAAAATAGAAATCAATAGTGATATTGATAACGATACTTATAATGCCAACATTAACAACAATCCTAGCCAATTTATTATTGTTACAATAAAAAAAAATATATAATTACAATGGTATCAAAATAAACAACGAGATAAGGTAATCAGTGTTGTTACTATATTACTATTAACCATTTAATCATTGATATTATTTTCATTGTTGTTTTGTAATTATTAGCATTAGCATTAGCATTATCGCTTACACTAATACTGCTTTCATCACAAGTATTAACACCATTACTATAGTACTGTCTTTATTATTAATATTATCATTTATATCTTTATCATTATCACTATTATTTATATCACAATAAATCATTACTGCATTTACGACAATTACGTTACTATGGTTCATATATATATATATATATATTTTTTACAGTATTATCAACACAGTTGATATTATTACTAGACTTATTATCCACATTTTCTTTTATTTTTTTTACAATTATTGTTTATATTTTGGTATTGGTGTTAAATTAATGTACTATTGATGCAACTATAATAACAAAAGTTATTCTTAAAATTCCTTCTATTATCACCATAGTTATAATATCATGAAGCCTAATATAATATATGCATACATAGTGATATCAACAATATTCAACCAGTCTTACTAGTTTGTCCTGCATATTATTAAAAAACAAACATTCTTTTCCCCCGCTCTCATATCCAATTAGTACCCCTTTTCCTTTCACATATTTTTCTAATACTATTAGCATGATTATAGCTATTAATTTACTCTTATGAATCGATATCACCAACGTTAGATAGAACAATTAGTACGTGATACCTTGACCACACATACACACATGTATATGTGTGTGTGTGTGTGTGTATACATATATGTATCTCTCTCTCTCTCTCTCTCTCTCTCTCTCTCTCTCTCTCTCTCTCTCTCTCTATATATATATATATATATATATATATATATATATATATATATATATATATGTATATATACATATTTATTTATTCATTTATTTATTTATGTACACATATATATTTTAATATACAAATTTTTATCTCTTTTTTTTATCATTAATAACATACGAATAACATTTAATCTCACACAAGTGCCGATATTAAATGGTTATGCTATTTCTAACAAGTAGAGTACCGTGGACATCTTTTTTCCCCAAATTTGATCCCATGGCAATGTCATTGGAAGCTTTCATTGGCAATAATTATTATCAATATTAATATCATCATTATCAGCAGGCTTATAGATATATTCTATCATCAGTGCTTTTTTTGTGTGTATATATAAATATATATATATATATATATATATATATATATATATATATATATATATATATATATATATATATATATAATGTGTGTGTGTGTGTGTGTGTGTGTGTGTGTGTGTGTGCGTGTGTGTGTGTTATTATGAAAAGCTTCATATTCAGGTATTCAAAAGTAATGTTTAATTTAGTTTATACACATTGATAGCTAATACCTATGTGTATATCTCTGTATTTGACAACAACCATTTGGTCATATACATATAATATTTATATACATACATATATGTGTATGCGTGTGTTTGTGTGCTTGTGTCAGTGTTTGTGTGTATTTGTGTCCGTTCGGATGTTTAAATTGTGTGCTCGTTCGTATGTTTACGTGTGTGTTAGTTCGTATGTTTTCGTGTGTGTATGCATATATCAAGGTTTGTGTGCACGTGTCTTCATTATATGCATGCATATTGTATATCTTACTATGTTGCTTTTTTCGAGAAGTAGGGGTATTAAACGACTGTGTCGAAATTTATCATATATTAAGAAATAGAGTATACTTTTATTTTGTCTTCTTTGTTCATAATTTAAATACAATCGGCGATGCAGTTCATTTAGGGAGTGGTATATAATCCAGAAGGAGAGCTTCCTACACTTCCGCTTACTGCTCCAAATCCACTGCCTGCACCAGCTCCACCGAATCCTCCGCTAACAGTTCCAAATCCACTGCCTGCACCAGCTCCACCGAATCCTCCGCTAACAGTTCCAAAGCCACTGCCTGCACCAGTTCCACCCAATCCTCCGCTTACCGCACCAAATCCACTGCCTGCTCCAGCTCCACCTAATCCTCCGCTAACAGTTCCAAAGCCACTGCCTGCACCAGCTCCACCCAATCCTCCGCTAACTGTTCCAAATCCACTGCCTCCTACTACTCCACCAACTCCTCCAAATCCACTGCCTTCACTGCTATCACCTCCAGCGACACCAATTACTTGTCCACCGGCTTCAGCAGCGGAACCAAGAGCAGTGTTGAGATCCACACCAATGGGTAGAGTTGGGTTCTCACCCTCTTCATAATTGACGAAGTAAATTTCAGGATCAGATGGAGGATGGGCTGGTACTTCGATGACACGCTGAGCCTGTTCGTCCTTCTTGTTGAGTACATAGACGATGTTCTCCTGTCTTGGTGGGGGAATAACGATGGGTTCAGGTCCTTCTCCTTCTTCGGGAAGTCGCACGAAGAGAATGTTATGATCAACTCTTGGAGGAGGAACACTTGGTGGAGGACCAATGGGTCCTTTTTGTTCGGGAACATCGAAGACGAATACCTTCCTGTTCACGACTGGTGTAACACAGGACCCATCCACATGACGAATTTGTCCTTCTCCACATGGTTCCAAAATTCCAGCACCGCCGGAGATGCCAGTTCCTACTCCTTGGCCAGATCCTACAGAAAGACCTCCTAGACCTGCACCAGTTGAAACTCCACTTCCAACTCCATGACCAGATCCTATGATAATGCCACCTGCTACACCATGCCCAGCACCGGATCCGACTGAAAGTCCACTTCCTGCTGTCTGACCAGGACCAGTGGGCAGAGTTGATCCAGTGGGTCTCTGCAGACTGTAACCCTGGGGAGCTGCAGTCGCAGAAGCAACGAGTGCGCAAGCCAAAATCTAAAATAAAGAACAGAAAAAGTATTATGTGTGATTGATATGACAGAATATTGTATTTAATACAAATAATTTAATAGAATTTCAATAAGCGATACATTCACTAAAATATACTACTTCTGCGAGTATAATTTCCTCATTAATTTCTTTATAGCAATTGGCACTGTAACGATTTCAATTTAGTTTTCTGTACTCACAAGGAACCTCATGCTGGGAGATTGTGCGGCGAGATACTTCCCGCAGCCTTATATACCTGCTCGCCGACTGGGATGACCTTGGGTATTACAATTGCCTCGCACGGTTGACAGGTTGTCCAACTGACACAGTATCCTTCAAAAACGGTATTATATAGTTCAAGTGCATGAACCTAACATTACTGTACTTCAGTGCGGACGAAATGATAACCGAATTCAAATAATAAAGCCTAAAATAATTATTAACGAGCAAGTGAATTTCGAAATAAAATAGAAATCAATAGTGATATTGATAACGATACTTATAATGCCAACATTAACAACAATCCTAGCCAATTTATTATTGTTACAATAAAAAAAAATATATAATTACAATGGTATCAAAATAAACAACGAGATAAGGTAATCAGTGTTGTTACTATATTACTATTAACCATTTAATCATTGATATTATTTTCATTGTTGTTTTGTAATTATTAGCATTAGCATTATCATTATCGCTTACACTAATACTGCTTTCATCACAAGTATTAACACCATTACTATAGTACTGTCTTTATTATTAATATTATCATTTATATCTTTATCATTATCACTATTATTTATATCACAATAAATCATTACTGCATTTACGACAATTACGTTACTATGGTTCATATATATATATTTTTTTTTTACAGTATTATCAACACAGTTGATATTATTACTAGACTTATTATCCACATTTTCTTTTATTTTTTTTACAATTATTGTTTATATTTTGGTATTGGTGTTAAATTAATGTACTATTGATGCAACTATAATAACAAAAGTTATTCTTAAAATTCCTTCTATTATCACCATAGTTATAATATCATGAAGCCTAATATAATATATGCATACATAGTGATATCAACAATATTCAACCAGTCTTACTAGTTTGCCTTGCATATTATTAAAAAACAAACATTCTTTTCCCCCGCTCTCATATCCAATTAGTACCCCTTTTCCTTTCACATATTTTTCTAATACTATTAGCATGATTATAGCTATTAATTTACTCTTATGAATCGATATCGCCAACGTTAGATAGAACAATTAGTACGTGATACCTTGACCACACATACACACATGTATATGTGTGTGTTTGTGAGTATACATCTCTCTCTCTCTCTCTCTCTCTCTCTCTCTCTCTCTCTCTCTCTCTCTCTATATATATATATATATATATATATATATATATATATATATATATATATATATATATATATATATATATATATGTATATGTATATTTATTTATTTATTTATTTATTGATGTACATATATATATATATATATATATATATATATATATATATATATATATATATATATATATATATATATATATATATACACGTTTTTTTCTCTCTTTTTTTTATCATCAATAACATACGAATCACATTTAATCTCATACCAGTGCCGATATTAAATGGTTATGCTATTTCTAACAAGTAGAGTACCGTGGACTAAGTCACTGTGCATCTTTTTGCCTCAAATTTGATCCCATGGCAATGTCATTGGAAGCTTTCATTGGCAATAATTATTATCAGTATTAATATCATCCTCATTATCATCAGTATTTTATTGTGTATATATATATGTATATATATATATATATATATATATATATATATATATATATATATGTGTGTGTGTGTGTGTGTGTGTGTGTGTGTGTGTGTGTGTGTGTGTGTGTGTGTGTGTGTATGTGTGTATGTGTGTGTGTGTGTTATTATGAAAAGCTTCATATTCAGGTATTCAAAAGTAATGCTTAATTTAGTTCATACACATTGATAGCTAATACCTATCTGTATATCTCTGTATTTGACAACAATCATTTGGTCATATACATATAATATTTATATACATACATATATATGTGTATGTGTGTGTTTGTGTGCTTGTGTCAGTGTTTGTGTGTGTTTGTGTCCGTTCGGATGTTTAATTTGTGTGCTCGTTCGTATGTTTACGTGTGTGTTAGTTCGTATGTTTTCGTGTGTGTATGCATATATCAAGGTTTGTGTGCACGTGTCTTCATTATATGCATGCATATTGTATATCTTACTATGTTGCTTTTTTCGAGAAGTAGGGGTATTAAACGACTGTGTCGAAATTGATCATATATTAAGAAATAGAGTATACTTTTATTTTGTCTTCTTTGTTCATAATTTAAATACAATCGGCGATGCAGTTCATTTAGGGAGTGGTATATAATCCAGAAGGAGAGCTTCCTACACCTCCGCTTACTGCTCCAAATCCACTGCCTGCACCAGATCCACCCAATCCTCCGCTAACAGTTCCAAAGCCACTGCCTGCACCAGCTCCACCTAATCCTCCGCTAACAGTTCCAAAGCCACTGCCTGCACCAGCTCCACCTAATCCTCCGCTAACAGTTCCAAAGCCACTGCCTGCACCAGCTCCTCCTAATCCTCCGCTAACAGTTCCAAAACCACTGCCTGCACCAGCTCCACCTAATCCTCCGCTAACTGTCCCAAATCCACTGCCTCCGCCTACTCCACCAACTCCTCCAACATTACCGCCTAATCCAGCGCCGGTAGATCCAATTACCTGTCCACCGGCTTCAGCCGCTGAACCAAGAGCAGTATTGAGATCCACACCAATGGGTAGAGTTGGGTTCTCACCCTCTTCATAATTGACGAAGTAGATTTCGGGATCAGATGGAGGATGGGCTGGTACTTCGATGACACGCTGAGCCTGTTCGTCCTTCTTGTTGAGTACATAGACGATGTTCTCCTGTCTTGGTGGGGGAATAACGATGGGTTCAGGTCCTTCTCCTTCTTCGGGAAGTCGCACGAAGAGAATGTTATGATCAACTCTTGGAGGAGGAACACTTGGTGGTGGACCGATAGGTTCTTTTTGTTCAGGAACATCGAAAACAAATACTTTTCTGTTCACGACTGGTGTAACACAGGACCCATCCACATGACGAATTTGTCCTTCCCCACATGGTTCCAAAATTCCAGCACCGCCGGAGATGCCAGTTCCTACTCCTTGGCCAGATCCTACAGAAAGACCTCCTAGACCTGCACCAGCTGAAACTCCACTTCCAACTCCATGACCAGATCCTATGACAATGCCACCTGCTACACCATGCCCAGCACCGGATCCGACTGAATGTCCACTTCCTGCTGTCTGACCAGGACCAGTGGGCAGAGTTGATCCAGTGGGTCTCTGCAGACTGTAACCCTGGGGAGCTGCAGTCGTGGAAGCGACGAGTGCGCAAGCCAAAACCTATAATATAATAAACCACAGAA
>NC_091570.1:31029201-31031701 GCF_042767895.1 Penaeus vannamei
AGAACTTACAATTACCTACGGGCATACTGAAAGTAATAAGGCCATGGGAAAGCAGAGGTTATAATGACGTGTGAAACTTAAATCAGGTTTGTTGAAGAAACAATAGAAAGAAAAGTAAGAAAAGGGAACGCCTTTAAATGCAGATTTGAATTTCAATAAACCAAAACAAAATATTTTCAAAGAAGTCTTTATTCTGAGAAATACCTGTAATCACAGTTACATGGATTTCATGCCCGGCTTTTGGCACATTACTGATTTAAAATTGTCGAGATATAACAAGCGAAAGTGAAAGAAGAGAGAGAGAGAGAGAGAGAGAGAGAGAGAGAGAGAGAGAGAGAGAGAGAGAGAGAGAGAGAGAGAGAGAGAGAGAGAGAGAGAGAGAGAGAGAGAGAGAGAGAGAGAGAGACAGAGAGAGAGAGAGGGTGGAGCGGTGGGGGGTGGGGTCAGAGAGAAAGACAAAGAGACACAGATAACGAAAGAGAGACATATAATAGAGCGAAAAGGAGAAAAAGGGGGGGGGGAGTGAACTCAATCATCAATCGAGTAATATTTTACCGTTTTAACTTTTACGAAAAAAAAAGTTTAATGACTCGGCAATATCTAGATCTATGAGGATGGTAAACGTAAAACCCTCGGGCTATTCTTACTCATGCGAAAGATGAGAATACAGGCCATACGAATCAGCAAGAACATTACGCCATTTCCACGTCCGCTATAATTTATTACATGAATATTCTAACCAATGTAGTCGATTTGCAAAGCAGATACTTGTGCAAAGAGATTATGCATTGGCATTTTCATCCCCTCACTTATGGTCTCGAATAACATCATCTCACTCTAACCTCCCAAGACCAGTAATCTAATTTCAAAAAATGCTTAGTCATTACATGAACTAAAGAATTGGATATACCCTTAAAAGATTTTAGAAATAATTCCAAATAAACACCTTTTCATTTTTATGCACTGCAGGCTAAATTGTATCGAATGTGTTAGTAACGGACTTTGACAAAATCTATGCGTTTGTTGTAACCTCAGAAAAATAAATTAACATGAATGAATTATTTATTCATCCACTATAAAAAAAAAAAAGAAAAAAATACGCGTGCTTGAATGTTTTTTTCGCTGAATGAGAAAAAAGTATGGAAGTGCATATTACCTTTCTACAATTATTTATTTATAATATATGGGTTCATTTCCTCGGTATGGTTAGCGACTAAGAAATAATATAAATGTTATGTGTGTGTGTGTGTGACTGTTCGTGTATGTGTGGTAAATCTTAACAACAATGACTTAACACACACAAATATATATATATATATATATATATATATATATATATATATATATATATATATATATATATATATATATATATATATATATATATATAGTCTGTGTGTGTGTGTGTGTGCGCGCGTGCATGTGTGTGTGTGTGTGTGTGTGTGTGTGTGTGTGTGTGTGTGTGTGTGTGTGTGTGTGTGTGTGTGTGTGTGTGTGTGTGTGTTTCGTGATTCACTGCACTTTAAGCATACCAACATATATATTGCAATCTAAACTTGGTATGAAATAGTTTGGAGAAATTAAACTTATAGAAACCATTTACTGGCCGCGCGGACACCTCTGAGAGCGCAAAGTCCTCTCACACACAAGATCTGGCCCGGTGAAAGGAATAGAGCAGCCACATCGTCATCCTTGTGTCCAAATTCTTCAGTTGAAAAGCAGCCTCATGACACGAGTCTCCAGAGAGTCAGAAGCAATGTCAAAGAAGGCTATCCACGCGTCGCGAATAATCGAACACTAGGGTCAACTTAGGATTTATTTGATTTGTCCGCGGTTTGCTAGATCCTCTCCTTCATCATTCGGAAAAAGAACACTGAGTTTGTAGTACATTTCTCTGAGGAGTTGTATTATTGTTAATGATGTTAATAAGAAAATGAATTATTTCAGAAAACCAAGTTTGTGGATATTTGAATTTCATCATACAATTTATGTCTACTGTGTAAGATGCAAAATCTTTAAAAGATAACGCAATGCTTCTTCAAAAACAATTCATTGGATTCTGGATATTTATTGCATAATGCAGATTAGCATTAAAGCTTTCATATGTCTGCCAAGGCTTAAAATAAAATAGAATTTGCGAAAGAAGCCTCACTGTTGCAGAATAAGATGCTGCAGTTTCTCCAGGTCTGTCGTTCTTGACTTCCATTAAAGACACATACTCATTGATATTTTTGTTTAGGTATTCTTACCAATGAGATGGAATAATATATATATATATATATATATATATATATATATATATATATATATATATATATATATATATATATATATATATATATATATATATATATATATATATATATATATATATATATATATATATATATATATATATATATATATATATATATATATATATATATTACTGTTTATCTTTATTAGTTGAATTACAAAGCACATCAATTAATACCTGGAAAATTACTATGTTAATCATATC
>NC_091570.1:31069201-31071701 GCF_042767895.1 Penaeus vannamei
ATATTGGTAATGATTTCCATAATTTTTGATGAGGAGGAAAAGGCTAAACATAGGCTTAAGAAAAGAAAGTGGGAAATGGAAAAGGTTGAAGAGGAGTATGCTACTCTGCATAAGAAGTGAAATGATGAAACAAAATGTGTCAATTAGTTCAGAAATTCCGAAAATTCTTTCAACATATTGCTTGACAGACTCTCATTATGTAACAGGATACCCACCGGAAAAGGACTATAACACCAAGCAGCTTGTGGTTATAGAAAGCAAATATTTTATAATAGACCAGCTACTGTTTCTGTCAATTCAAATTCATACAGATTTTATTTAAAGGAAAAGAAATCTTAGACATTTATATATATATATATATATATATATATATATATGTATGTATGTACACACACACACACACACACACACACACACACACACACACACACACACATACATATATATATATATATATATATATATATATATATATATATATATATATATATATATATATATATATATATATATATAGGTATATATACACAACTATACATATACATATACATATATATGTGTATATATATATATATATATATATATATATATATATATATATATATATATATATATATACATAGACATACATACACATATATATATACATATATACAAATTTAAAGTAATTAAAAGCTCTCTTCTTACCAGGCAGAGTGACAGGACTCCAATTCTGACACCCAAATTGCCTATCTCTTCCGTCTGTCAGTGCAAACCTTCACCACCGACCCCGGACCACAAAAAATCGCTAAATGTCGCCTAAATTACAAAAAAAATTGATAAATCATATTGATAAAAGGGTCTTCCTCCATCAGAATTCCGAGCGCTGGATGACACCAAGGTGTTTGTATAACCTTATACGTCATCGTATTTTGTAACAATAGTGGGAAAGGCCGGAGGGAGAAGGATCGGAGTCTCTTGTTGCACTGTCGGTGGCAACATGAAGGCCGGAATCCAGTGATAATGTCAAGACTTTGTCCCATGAAGACAATGGCATGGCAGATATTTTGACACTTAATTTATATATTTCTTTACGATTGAATGTTGGTACTCATGGTGTATTCATAATGACCGTGTCTACATTTTGAAAATCTCTTCCTGTTAGTGTAAATATAACTCTGTATCCGCTTTTGCATACATGTATTTATGTATACACACATAGGTATACAAACACAGCCATCCACGTGTTTTGCCTAACTATAGGACGTCAATTCAAAAAATGAAACGGTTTGTCGCTTACGCTCACATATATTTCGGAGAGAAAAATAACAGCAATTCTTAAGGTAATAGACAAAAGGAAACATTTCCTCTACGGAGTTGTGTAAAGGCCTCCTGGTCTAACCCCGGAGCCAGTCTGGAATCCTCCCGCTCCGCCATTAACTCCTCCAACACTGGCTCCATTAACACCACCAAGTCCATTAACACCCACAAGACCATTAATCCCATGTCCTCCAGCAATTCCACCTGCGCCACCTAATCCACCTACACCACCAAAGCCGGCTGTTCCACCAACTCCAGCTTCTCCAACAGCTCCATCGACGCCTCCAAGAACCTGACCACCGGCTGCAGCAGCGGCGCTGAGAGCAGTTTCAAGGTCTACTCCTAAGGGAAGGGTCGGGTTCTCTCCATCTTGATAGTTGACGAAATAAATCTCGGGATCAGCTTGTGGCTGAGCTGGTACTTCGATCACTCGCTGAGCTTGTTCTTCTTGCTTGTTGAGCACATAGACGATGTTGTTCTGCCTTGGTGGAGGAAGTACGATGGGGTCAGGTGCAGGTGCTTCTTCAGGAAGGCGCACGAACAAGATGTTATGGTCCACTGCTGGGGGAGGAATACTAGGTGCTGGACCAACGGCTCTCTCTTGTTCAGGAACATTAAAAACGTAGACCTTTCTTGTGACTTCAGGAGTTACACATGTCCCATCTACGTGAAGAACTTCTCCCTCTTGGCATCCAGTCACAATACCTTCTCCACTGACTAGGACTCCACCGGCAGCTCCTGCACCACCATCAGTAGATCCTGGACCGGATGTAAGACCTCCACTAGAGGGAGTACCGCCGTTGTATCCTTGAGGTGCTGCAGAAACAGCAACTACTAGTGATACCAGTAGACCCTGTAAGAAAGAATGTTTTTATTTCCTACATTTTATTTTGTATATATGGCCATGGAAAGCTCATGCTGGAATAGGCGGCAAATGTACATTTTCTTTTGAATCAATCGTTTCACACACACATCTACTACATATATATAAAACAACACATATATGCTTTGCGCTTATATATATATATATATATATATATATATATATATATATATATATATATATATATATATATATATATATATATATATATATATATATATGTATATATATATATATATATGTATGTATATATATATATATATATATATATATATATATATATATATATATATATATATATGTATATGTATAATATAT
>NC_091570.1:31076701-31079201 GCF_042767895.1 Penaeus vannamei
CAGGAGTTACACATGTCCCATCTACGTGAAGAACTTCTCCCTCTTGGCATCCAGTCACAACACCTTCTCCACTGACATCTACGCCGGCCGCTCCTGCACCACCACCAGTAGATCCGGGACCGGATGTAAGACCACCAGAGGGAGTACCGCCGTTGTACCCTTGAGGTGCTGCAGAAACAGCAACTACTAGTGATAACAGTAGACCCTGTAAGAAAGAACATTTCTATTGCCTACATTACATTTTATATGTATGGCTAGGGAAAACCTCATGCTTGAATAGGCGGCAAATGTACATCTTTTCTTATAGATTAAACTTTTCACACACATATCTACATACAAATATGTATAATAGAACACAGTTATATATGCTTCTGTTCATAAATATGTATATATATACATATATACAAACATTAACATACATACACATATATAACTCATGTGTTCACTTTAACTAGACGAGATAGCACATACGATGAACTTCATGGTGAATGGGAGTATGCAAGGGTGAGTATCTAAACTCCTTTTATATCTGAGACCTTTCTCGTAACCTTCAGTTAACCAGTTCGAATTCAAAATAGTCATCTTCTGTATCTCACTTTTATGAATGCCAAATGCTTGATGTAGCCTGTGTTTATTCATTTACCCTTGTAATCGTTTTGCAGTTGATATGCAGCGATCTTACAGAAAGGTATATACGAATAAGCGAATCTATTTCTTCAACGTTGGTAGCAGGGCTTTTAACTACGGAATTATCCATTCATATGTTCTTAGTATTTCTCATATTATTCCAGATTCAGATAGTTCACAATATGCCTTTTCACTCCTCCTATTTTAAAGTACTGGATATAAGTAAAAATTATATCTAAAAACAAAACAATACAAAAAAGAGGAACAAACCTTGGATAAACCAAAATAAAAATGTACAAGAAGAGCCCAAGATGACACATTCCTTATGCTTCAGAGACTCAATAAGTCGTGTAAAACATCCTTTGGTATCCAAACTGTGGGCCTTGGCCCCCTGGGGGGCCATATAGCAGAATGCAGGGGGTCATAATCTGAGGATATGATGTATGTATAAAATTATATTATTAAATTTATTTAGTATCATTTTAAATATGCCGTAATTACTACTTCACAAAAGAACAAAAATCATGCTTGGAATTAATAAAAATTTTAGGCACTGCTAGAGTGGTTTATACATGGACCTAATGAGTGTAGGATTGTAGTCACTGTAGTTATGGGTTATGCCTAGCGGTGAGCCATGGAAAAGTATTCTGTATGAAAAGTGGGTAACGACAAAAAAAAAGTTTGGGAACCACTGCAGCTTTCAAACATTGTGGCATCGTTACCCCGACACCCCTATCCCGTTTCTTATCGGTTAAGTGAAGAACGAAAGAAAGAAAGAAAAAAACATTATATCTTTGGCAAGCAATGGAAAATACTATAGACATTTTTGCTTTGCTAATAGAAAACACTTTTGTCCTTTAATATAATGTGAGTGCGAGAATTTGTAAAAGATATTGCATATAGCACAGCGAATCCCATTTTCCAGACGACTCCTATCATGCACCTTCAGACATAACAGCGAACGCTGTCTGTTCTACAATGTAAAGGTTAATAGTCTGTCATTACTTTACGATATTTATTCTGTTCAGTAAACATATAAATAATTCAATAAGCAAAAATCCACAATTGCGATTATATTTTCTTTTTTTTCGATTTTCATCAGAATTCAGTGAATTATTTTTTCGACTACATTTTTAATTGTTATGTACTAATCAAACAAATTTTAGCCATTACCTTCCAATCAGTATGAGTACATTTATGCTGAAAAAAAACACTCAAAATTGAGAATTGACGACGTCTGATATGTTTAGGGCTTGGCGATATAGCACGCCAGCATCTAAATCTTTCAACTGGTTCCTGAGTTTGGTTTCATACCAAATAACGCCGAGAAACCAGCCTCGGGAGGATATGTTATTCATAGGGAAAACATTATAGTTTCTTCATTATTACTGTTATATTTACTTTTTAAATCTATTCATTTTATATACTTGTTATTAATCGATTGTCTTTTAAAAAAATTCTTACTCTTATACAGTGCCAAAAATGGTATTATTACCCTCAGTTTGAATACCACAACCGCGTAGCTTCATACGTAATGTAAATATACTTATCTTCTCTCTGACGTATATATATTCATTTTATGTCAGACGTAGATTATTGCCGCATCAACTCCATAAGACCGAGAGCCCCGTGGCAGTAAATTTCAAGACAACGATCTAAACGTAGTTTTAATATGAGTATGGTGGCTCATTCAGTCTAGTTGAGTCTTGCCCCAAGGCTATGGAGTGGTCGGTGAGAGAAGGATCGTAAATTCTCAAGTATGTATCCTTGAGTTTATCCTAACTATAGGACCTGAATACAGAAAATCAAACAGTTTGTCACTTACGTTCACATATATTTTAGGGAGAAAAATAACAGCAATTTCTAAGGCTAT
>NC_091570.1:31086701-31089201 GCF_042767895.1 Penaeus vannamei
GAAAGATAAATGACAATAAACATTGCATTGGAAATATATGCTTGAATACTATTTTTTTTAAAGTACAAAATTATTGCATAAATGTGATCTATACATCCTTTATTAATAGGTATGGTCATCATCGGCCAGTGAGTCAATCTTATGTGCCCATTTCTCAGCCTTGATAAAGCAACTTCTACTTGTCGGTTCGGATGGATGCTGATCTTTCTATGACCCCGGTCATCTTTAATCTCCTGCAGAAGGCGAAAATAAAAGCTAGTCTACACCATGTTTTGTAGAAGAGTGTATCTCATGAATAAGCATATTTGTGTCCGTTCGGCTATATGGAATATTACTGTCTATTATTATATTGTTAAGCATTTATGAGAAGTGTGTCATATTGATTCAAAAAATGATTATTGTATATTACTCCACAAGGCAGTTTTGCGGGAGAGAGGAGCGATGAAGGATTATTATATCATATAATGGATTGCGTGGTGAGGAAACGAAGGTTTGTCCATGTTTTCTGCAATGAAGTAAATGAAAATCTTGTTACGCTTTCTGCCTGACTGTGAGCATCCTGGGCGATCCTATGGTAGAAGAATGAGGAATCTTGTGGAAGATCTGAATTTTAATCTCACCACGGTTCTAGGTGTTTAACCTCCCCAGTTTCCCCCTTGGATCTTTCTATTTGAGCTGGATTTGGTCGTAATAGGGAAAATGATGATATCCAAAGCAGAAATCAGGGAAAGATTTCTTCAACATATTTCAAAGTACCAAGGATCAGATGCAATGTATACAGATGGTTCGGAAGTTGAAAATGGTCTTTGGAACAGTGTGCAGGAAGGGCACTGCATTTAATGGTTTTTCTTTAGCAGCGTCTCTCGTAGTGCTTTCCAAGCAATTAAGGACTTAAACTCCTGACATGCAGCAGTACGGGAGGTTCAAGATTGTATGCGCATAAGAAAATAATTCTGTTTTAGGTCGCAGTGCATGTTGGAATCCATGGGAATGAGCGAGCTGAACGGAGGGCCAAGGCAGCTGTCGCTCAGCCCTGTGATGCTCGTTCTCTCCAACAAAGGGGTGTGAAATCCAGCATCAGCAGTTGTCTTCTTGATACATGGAGGAGCAATGGAAGCATACCTCTAGAAACAAACTGTCAGAGATCAGAGATGACCCAAGAGACATTTTTTGTTGACAGATATTTAAACGTTTTAAATATTTTGAATTTTAATCCCACAAAGTATTCGCTCTTATGACCTTAACTATTGACGCAGCAGATAATCTTAAATAATCAATCAATCCTGAGAGAGAGTTCACTTCCTCTCGAACCGCCCATATGTCTTCGGTTAGTGTTTAAGTTCTTGCTTTTCACAAATTATGTGCATTTTAATTTTTATATATGCATTTCTCATGGTAACCCTATTAATAGTTGGAATTTCTCTACAAGTGCATGAATATATATATATATATATATATATATATATATATATATATATATATATATATATATATATAGAGAGAGAGAGAGAGAGAGAGAGAGAGAGAGAGAGAGAGAGAGAGAGAGAGAGAGAGAGAGATACACATATATATACGTTTTATCGAATATTTCATCCACTTATATGAATATGCGTGCATGTCTACATACATAAACGCGTACTTACCTTTCTACTTCTTAACTTATGTGTATTTATGAATATATATATATGCTTATGTATATATATATATATATATATATATATATATATATATATATATATATATATATATATATATATGCTTATGTATATATATATATATATATATATATATATATATATATATATATATATATATATATATATATATATATATATATATATATATATATATATATATATATATATATATATATATATATACAGAGAGTACTTTATATACATGTTAAAATATACATATACACACAAGCACACACACACACACACACATATACAGTGAACCTTCGTTTTTCGCGAGGGTTACGTTCCAAAAAGAACCCGTGATAGGCGAAATCCGCGAAGTAGTAACGTTTATTTTTTTTACAATTATTATACAATGACTCTACAATGCATTGAAACCAAAGAACAAAACCTTTTTACAGGCCCAAGTATTTGTTTAACAAATAAAAGTACTGTATAATTTTTTTTTTTTTTTTTTTTTTTTTTTTTTTTTACAAATAACTACTGTACTGTAAAATAATAATTTTTATCATCAATCATCTTCCTCTGCCTTTTAGGCCCGACCGCAAGTGCATTTGTTAGTGCAGAATGTTTTGTCGACATTATGGGTTTTAGAGAAGTTTGCAAACTTAAATTTGGCAAGCTGTTTTACGTACATGTACATATTAAACCGTAACGTTATTGACACACAGGTAGAGAAGAAGCGGAGAGACTGTTTACCCAATCAGAATGCAGAACACAATGCACAATGCAAATCCGTGAAGCAGCGAGAACGTGAAAGGTGAACCGCGTTATAGCGAGGGTTCACTGTAATATATAAATAC
>NC_091570.1:31134201-31136701 GCF_042767895.1 Penaeus vannamei
CGTACGATGGATTTCATGGTGAATGTCTGCAACTGTGCATATCAGATCTGACTCGTGTGTTGATAACAGGTATAATTATGACATATTCATCTTCTATAGGTCGCTAAGTATGATCATTATATATTCATCAGTATGGAGAACAATGGAAGTTTTTTAAAGGTTATAAACTGAAACCTAATAACCCAGAGAAACAGTTTATAAACACGCACACGTATTTATAGCAGCATAACAGATGTGTATAACAAAAAAACAAACAAAATCAAACCAGGAACAATGTAACTGTTTCAGCAATAACAATACTAAAGAGAAGAATTTCACTAATATTGTTAATGATAATGATCATAGTTATAACAATGAAATCAATAATAATGATAATGATGAAAATCATAATTATTATCATTAGCAGTAGTAATACTGTCATCATTAATATGGTTATGCTGACGATAATGATGATAATAACAATAATAATGATAACAATAACTGAAATAGAAACATTAATAGTAATAATAATATTGATGATAATCATGATAATAATGATAACAATGATGATGATAATGAAAATATGATAAAAATAATAATGATAATAATGTTAATAACAATAATAATAACGGCAGTTAAGATAGTGATGATGATGAGGAGCGGGAAGATTGGGAGAGACATCAGCAATAACAGTGGTAGTAACAACTTTCTCGGTGGCATAACAGCAAAGTTTTGTGAATGCGAAATAATAATATTAATAATGATAATAATGACGATAATAATAATAATAATGAAATGGTTACGAACATGATGATAATAATGATGATAACTGAGAGGAATACCAACAATAACAACAACAGCAACCAACTTTTCCGGGGGCTGTAGAACATCATGGGTTGTGAACGTGAAGAGGAAGAGCTAAATGGTCACATTCTGATTCGGCGAGAAACGACGAGGTCATGGCCCCTCTTTCCGGTGCTTGTAAGTTCTCGGTCGATTACATTGACGGAGCCTTAACCTTAATTTACTTCATCTAAAAACAATCCCTCCACCATAGATGATCTATTATCTTTCTATCATGCATTTCCCATGTTCATGATGCACTGTCTTGGACGTCTCAAACCTTTTCCCTGAGACAAAAATACTCTATTGCTGTTGCTAAAATTACTATCGTATTTCGCAAGGCCAGCCTTCACTGTTGTATTGTCCTCACACACCTCCCCTTTATTACTAAAGTAAGCACCTATGCCATTCTTTGCTCTTCATGCAATAGACTTTGTTTTTGTTTTGTTTGTATGTGTGTGTGTGTATGTGTTTTTTTTATCTGAAAACGAGGTCAGTCTCAGTAAGCATGTCTCTTAACTCAAGTACGTCATATCCATAGGTCACACACAAAAAACGGCCTTTCTGTTTTAACAAACTGTCTTATTAGCAATCTGGATTGAAAGTCCGGTCGCTGATACCCGTGCCCGTAGACTAGTATGATATTGTTATATAACAATATATAACAGTGGGTGGAAGGGTCTCTTTACACATAATAAGTTTACCTTCTCCTTCAAGTAACCGAGTATGCGTATAGATTTCTTGTACCCTAGTATCAACACAGTAGAGAGTTTTGTGTCCTCAGACTATAATGCCACTTCACATATACCAAGCGGTTCTCGACCTCACCTGATCCGCGTGTGTTGTTTCTTCCCCACCTCTTCAGACCTGAATGTAAATTGGATTTTGAATTTAAGTCTTACCTTTCAATAAGCTTATTTGCGACAGAACGGATTTTCCGCTTTTTTATCCGTTATGAACTACGTCCTTTATATATGAAACAATACAACGCTCACTATAAAAATTATCGTTACAAAGAAAAGCATAACTGGCACAAATCAGAAGTCATCTTTTTTTCTCTCTCTCTCTTTCTAAGATAACGTGAAATGTATCGTCAGCAGTTAATTTTGATTAAAGTATTTACCTAGAACTCTGCGTGCGCATATGTATGTGGATGTGTAAGTGCGCGCGTAGAGTGAAGGAGAAAGGGAGATTTGCTGAAACTGGGTAATGATATCACAAGAATTTTATGTATGTATGTTATATTAATTACACAGTAACGCTACAATTACATATTTCTGTAAACTAAGTTACTCTATGGGGTACTGTAGAGCCCTGAAGGTTGAGTTCCATGGCCTTGTAGCACTCCACTAGCACCTCCGTTGATACCCAATCCAATACTACCTCCATTAATCGCACCTAATCCCCCTCCATTTACAAGTCCAACGCCGAATCCTCCTTGTCCTCCAGCAACTCCAGCAGCGCCACCAAATCCTCCTTGTCCTCCAGCAACTCCAGCAGCGCCACCAAATCCTCCTTGTCCTCCAGCAACTCCAGCAGCGCCACCAAATCCTCCTTGTCCTCCAGCAACTCCAGCAGCGCCTCCAAAGCCGGCTTCTCCACCTGCAATTCCTCCAGCACCTTCAAGACCTCCGAGGACTTGACCGCCTGCTGCTGCTGCGGAACTGAGAGCAGTTTC
>NC_091570.1:31146701-31149201 GCF_042767895.1 Penaeus vannamei
TCTATATTTATCTATAGCTATCGACCTATCCAGCATTATTTATAGCAACCTGTCTATGTTTATATCTTTAGCCTATCTGTATATGTGCGTATGTGTGGATGTGCATTTGCTTATACGTAATTATATCTATCTATTTATCTGCTTAGCTAGTTATACGGCCTGCATATTTTTGTAAGCATAGACACATTATTATTATTATTATCATTATCATTATTATATAATGTAAATCGATTATATGTATATATATTTTTCATTATCATTGTTGTCAATTTCAGGATCAAAGCCACTAATCTTCCTCCGTTTAAAGTTGTTTACATCAGTATGAATATAAGTATCATGTGTATACACACGTACACAATCAAACACATACAGACACACAGACATGCGCTAACACACACATACATACATACATATATATATATATATATATATATATATATATATATATATATATATATATATATATATATATATATATATATATATATATATATATATATATATATATATATATATATATATATATACATATGCACTTAGACATATAAAGACACATACAATTGACATGCGCATATACACATATATGCATATACACACACGCAAGGTACTGTGTGTATATATATGTAGATAGAAAGATAGATATATAGATATAGATAGATATATATATAAAGCCTGTATGTATTCACTGTACATATAATTAATGAATATGAATTCATCTTACTATAATAAGCCTTCCGACACATACTGATACGTCTCGTAATTATTTAAACGAGGCAAGGAAAAACATACAGTTTTTGATATTTCGATATATTTTGAACGTGTTACAAATAACATTATAAGGAATATTGGTGCATCTTAATTAATGTGCACCTTTTGCAAATGAACAATAAATTATGGCGTGTTGTACAGGCCTGAAGGTCTACTTCCTTGACCCGAATGAAGTCCACTGGCGCCTCCGTTGATACCCAAACCAATACCAGCTCCATTAACACCACCTAATCCACCCCCATTTACAATGCCAAAGCCACTTCCTCCTTCTCCACCGGCGAAACCAGCAGCGCCACCAAAGCCGGCTTCTCCACCAGCGACACCAGCAGCGCCACCAAAGCCGGCTTCTCCACCAGCGACACCACCAGCGACACCAAAGCCGGCTTCTCCACCTGCAATTCCTCCAGCACCTTCAAATCCTCCGAGGACTTGACCGCCTGCTGCTGCTGCGGAACTGAGAGCAGTTTCCAGGTCTACTCCAATGGGAAGAGTCGGGTTTTCTCCTTCTTGGTAATTGACGAAGTAAATCTCAGGATCAGCCTGTGGCTGAGCTGGTACTTCGATCACTCGCTGAACTTGTTCATCCTGCTTGTTGAGGACATAGACAATGTTGTTCTGTCTTGGTGGAGGAAGAACGATTGGCTCGGGTGCTGGTCCTTCTTCGGGAAGACGAACGAAGAGGATGTTGTGTTCTACTGCAGGAGGAGGAATACTTGGTGCTGGGCCGACAGCCTGTTCCTGTTCAGGAATATTAAACAAGTATACTTTTCTTGTGATTTCGGGAATGACACAAGTGCCATCTACATGTAGGACCTCTCCATCTCTGCATCCAGTAATGGCACCCTCACCGCTGCCCAAACCAGCTCCGCCTGCACCGGCTCCTCCTGCCGAAAGACCTGCTCCAGCGGAGAGACCTCCACCTGATGGTGCACCTAAATCGTAACCCTGTGGTGCTGCAAAAGCAGCGGCGGCGACTGTTAACAACAAAACCTGCGAACAAGGTAGTAAAAGTAGTCAAATGTATTCCTTTTGGTTTACTTAAGATTTTGTATGATGATTAAATTAAAGCACGATACAAATTGATACTGAAAAGGCACTGAACTTACGATGAACTTCATAGTGAATGACTGAGTAAACTAGATGTTTAGCTTCTTATATATGAGCGCCCTTTCTCGTGCGACCTTGAGTGTAACCTGTCCGCACTTGACAGTCATCTCGAATTCAGGTTGAAAGAAGTATTCTACATCATCATATGCGAATGGTGAAATCTAATGAATAACAGAAACTGTAAACATGACATTAGCAAAATATTTATTTACATGATGTTCACTAATTAACCATCGATCAAAATAAAGATTCAAAGAAATAAACATTTTCATTAATAGATACGAACTTCCCCGCCCCCCGAGACTTGCATATAACGCGTACAGAAACTCATACAAACGCGCATGTATTTGTATATTCTATTTGTAGGGCCCTAAAATCGAATTCCATTTTTTTCTTTTTCTTTTTCTTTTTTTAGGATTTACAATATTGCTAGGAACTCGTGGTATTACATAATTAAGTTTTTCTCCCTTACAATCGAGACAGACAGACGCGAGAACCTTCGCCAGAGAGAGCTTCATATTCTATAATATATTGTAGTTGCAAAGAAGAAAAAATCACCATGGTAACTACTCTAGTGTTGCGAGGAATGCAGTCTATAGTCATCGTTATGAAATTGAGTCCAAAA
>NC_091570.1:31151701-31159201 GCF_042767895.1 Penaeus vannamei
AGCTGGCACTTCGATCACTCGCTGAACTTGTTCATCCTGCTTGTTGAGGACATAGACAATGTTGTTCTGTCTTGGTGGAGGAAGAACGATTGGCTCGGGTGCTGGTCCTTCTTCGGGAAGACGAACGAAGAGGATGTTGTGTTCTACTGCAGGAGGAGGAATACTGGGTGCTGGGCCGACAGCCTGTTCCTGTTCAGGAACATTAAACAGGTATACTTTTCTTGTGATTTCGGGAATGACACAAGTGCCATCTACATGTAGGACCTCTCCATCTCTGCATCCAGTAATGGCACCCTCACCGCTGCCCAAACCAGCTCCGCCTGCACCGGCTCCTCCTGCCGAAAGACCTGCTCCAGCGGAGAGACCTCCACCTGATGGTGCACCCAAATCGTAACCCTGTGGTGCTGCAAAAGCAGCGGCGGCGACTGTTAACAACAAAACCTGCGAAGAAGATAGTAGTAGTAGTCAGATATATTCCTTTTGGTCTACTTCAGATTTTGTATGATCATTAAATTAAAGCACGATACAAATTGATACTGAAAAGGCACTGAACTTACGATGAACTTCATAGTGAATGGCTGAGTAAACTAGATGTTTAGCTTCTTATATATGAGCGCCCTTTCTCGTGCGACCTTGAGTGTAACCTGTCCGCACTTGACAGTCATCTCGAATTCAGGTTGAAAGAAGTATTCTACATCATCATATGCGAATGGTGAAATCTAATGAATAACAGAAACTGTAAACATGACATTAGCAAAATATCATTTATTTACATGATGTTCACTTATTAACCATCGATCAAAATAAAGATTCAAAGAAATAAACATTTTCATTAATAGATACGAACTTCCCCGCCCCCCGAGTCTTACATATAACGCGTACAGAAACTCATACAAACGCGCATGTATTTGTATATTCTATTTGTAGGGCCCTAAAATCGAATTCCATTTTTTTTTTTTTTGGGGGGGGGGGTTACAATATTGCTAGGAACTCGTGGTATTACATAATTAAGTTTTTCTCCCTTACAATCGAGACAGACAGACGCGAGAACCTTCGCCAGAGAGAGCTTCATATTCTATAATATATTATCTGCTTAGCTAGTTATACGGCCTGCATATTTTTGTAAGCATAGACACATTATTATTAATATCATTAATAATTTGTAGTTGCAAAGAAGAAAAAATCACCATGGTAACTACTCTAGTGTTGCGAGGAATGCAGTCTATAGTCATCGCTATGAAATTGAGTCCAAAGTACATAAATGAGTTAAAGGGGAACGTGCGGTAAGCTTGACTACTTAAAGATTCTAGAAACCACATTCATAGATGTTTTAAAGTTTGATAGGTTATGGTGGGACTTTAGGATGCAATTTTTATTGTCGATAACCTTTTTTTTTCAGGGAAAGACTGAAACCAAAGGTTTTAGAATTCATTTTGTTGCACACACACACACACACACACACACACACACACACACATACACACACACACACACAAAAAAAAAAAAAAAAAAAAAAAAAAAAACGGGGTGAGATGGACCCCTCAACCTTAACACGAAGAAAAATATCCTTGATGGCACAAATCATACAAAAAAGTAACATCATCATCCCGCAGAACTGCTAATCGAGTCATTGCAATACAAGCAAAGCGCGGAATCTCCATATTCATCACTACTGTCACTGTCACGAGCCAAAGGCCGATCAGGTTTTCCTTGCTTTGCTTTTTTTTTCTGTTGTGTCAGTATATTTTAGGCCGTTTTTGATGTACTTGCTAGTTTCTCTTTCTTCTTTCCTCTTCCCGAGGGTTCTGTCTAACCCCAAAAGTAAATATTCAGTCTGGAAATACTGAGTTTACCAAAATATCCACGATTTATATACCAATTTATGACAGATATATCATCGACATACCCGGCATAAGCAGTCGTAACTAATATTTCAATACAAAACCCCGTTTCTTACCTTGCATAGATAACATCAACACAACGCAAAAATACAAATCCCTCCCTTTGAAAACAAATGTATTTGAGAGCGACAACCACCAACAATAACGTCACCAGTGGATGACGCGAATGACACCTATGGTCAAAATCTGAGCCTCGTACTTTCTATTTGAAATTAGAGGGGGGGGCACCCACCCCATGGGCCCGTCTTACACCACTTTCCCCTTTTGTTTTCTAGAATAGTGATAATGACACAAGGAGTAAATGAACGAATAAAGATTCTGCATGGAATTTTCGTTGTATTTCTGGAGAAGAATTTTCATTCTATTTACAGGTATCTTTATTCACAATCTTTACTCTTTATCTAAAACCTATAGCTTAAAAGTGATATCAAAGAGGGGAGCTTCTGTAATAGCAACAATCACTCCTTAATTAAAAAATAAGGAAACACATGAAGACAAGTGAACAAACAAACACATGTATATAATCTATATTTATCTATGGCTATCGACCTATCCAGCATTATTTATAGCAACCTGTCTATGTTTATATCTTTAGCCTATCTGTATATGTGCGTATGTGTGGATGTGCATTTGCTTATACGTAATTATATCTATCTATTTATCTGCTTAGCTAGTTATACGGCCTGCATATTTTTGTAAGCATAGACACATTATTATTAATATCATTATCATTATTATATAATGTAAATCGATTATATGTATATATATTTTTTATTATCATTGTTGTCAATTTCAGGATCAAAGCCACTAATCTTCCTCCGTTTAAAGTTGTTTACATCAGTATGAATATAAGTATCATGTGTGTACACACGTACACAATCAAACACATACAGACACACAAACATGCGCTTACACACACATACATACATATATATATATACATATGCACTTAGACATATAAAGACACATACAATTGACATGCGCATATACACATATATGCATATACACACACGCAAGGAACTGTGTGTATATATATGTAGATAGAAAGATAGATAGATAGATATAGATAGATAGATATATAAAGACTGTATGTATTCACTGTACATATAATTAATGAATATGAATTCATCTTACTATAATAAGCCTTCCGACACATACTGATACGTCTCGTAATTATTTAAACGAGGCAAGGAAAAACATACAATTTTTGATATTTCGATATATTTTGAACGTGTTACAAACAACATTATTAGGAATATTTGTGCATCTTAATTAATGTGCACCTTTTGCAAATGAACAATAAATTATGGCGTGTTGTACAGGCCTGAAGGTCTACTTCCTTGACCCGAATGAAGTCCACTGGCGCCTCCGTTGATACCCAAACCAATACCAGCTCCATTAACACCACCGAAACCACCCCCATTTACAATGCCAAAGCCACTTCCTCCTTCTCCACCGGCGAAACCAGCAGCGCCACCAAAGCCGGCTTCTCCACCAGCGACACCACCAGCGCCACCAAAACCGGCTTCTCCACCAGCGACACCACCAGCGCCACCAAAGCCGGCTTCTCCACCTGCAATTCCTCCAGCACCTTCAAGTCCTCCGAGGACTTGACCGCCTGCTGCTGCTGCGGAACTGAGAGCAGTTTCCAGGTCTACTCCAATGGGAAGAGTCGGGTTTTCTCCTTCTTGGTAGTTGACGAAGTAAATCTCAGGATCAGCCTGTGGCTGAGCTGGTACTTCGATCACTCGCTGAACTTGTTCATCCTGCTTGTTGAGGACATAGACAATGTTGTTCTGTCTTGGTGGAGGAAGAACGATTGGCTCGGGTGCTGGTCCTTCTTCGGGAAGACGAACGAAGAGGATGTTGTGTTCTACTGCAGGAGGAGGAATACTGGGTGCTGGGCCGACAGCCTGTTCCTGTTCAGGAACATTAAACAGGTATACTTTTCTTGTGATTTCGGGGATGACACAAGTGCCATCTACATGTAGGACCTCTCCATCTCTGCATCCAGTAATGGCACCCTCACCGCTGCCCAAACCAGCTCCGCCTGCACCGGCTCCTCCTGCCGAAAGACCTGCTCCAGCGGAGAGACCTCCACCTGATGGTGCACCCAAATCGTAACCCTGTGGTGCTGCAAAAGCAGCGGCGGCGACTGTTAACAACAAAACCTGCGAACAAGGTAGTAGTAGTAGTTAGATATATTCCTTTTGGTCTACTTAAGATTTTGTATGATGATTAAATTAAAGCACGATACAAATTGATACTGAAAAGGCACTGAACTTACGATGAACTTCATAGTGAATGACTGAGTAAACTAGATGTTTAGCTTCTTATATATGAGCGCCCTTTCTCGTGCGACCTTGAGTGTAACCTGTCCGCACTTGACAGTCATCTCGAATTCAGGTTGAAAGAAGTATTCTACATCATCATATGCGAATGGTGAAATCTAATGAATAACAGAAACTGTAAACATGACATTAGCAAAATATCGTTTATTTACATGATGTTCACTTATTAACCATCGATCAAAATAAAGATTCAAAGAAATAAACATTTTCATTAATAAACACTCACGCAACTCCTTCCCCCCCAAGGCTTAAATAACACACGTATACACCCATACAAACATACACATGTGTCTATTTTCTATTTGTAGGGCCCTAAAATCGAATTCCACTTTTTTTAGGATTTACAATATTACTAGGAAATCGTGCTACTTTTGTTGTGTCAGGATGTTTATAGGCTGTTTTTTTATGTTGTAGTTGCATGTTTCTCTTTCCTGTTCCCGTGGCTTCCGTCTAACCCCAAAAGTAAAAAATTAGCCTGGAAATACTGTGTTTTCCAAAATATCCACGATTTATATAGCAATTTATGACAGATACATCATCGACATACCTGGCATAAGCAGTCGTAACTAATATTTCAAATACAAACCCCCCAGTTTCTTACCTTGCATAGATAACATCAATGCAACGCAAAATGACAAATTCCTCCCTGGAAAACGAATGTGTATTTGAGAACGACAACCACCAACATTAACGTCACCAATGGATGACGCGAATGACACCTATGGTCAAAATCTGAGCCTCGTACTTTCTATTTGAAATTAGAGGGGGGGGGGAGTCCACACACCCCATGGGCCCGTCTTACACCACTTTCCCCTTTTGTTTTCTAGAATAGTGATAATGACACAAAGAGTAAATGAACGAATAAAGATTCTGCATGGAATTTCCTTTATATTTCTGGAGAAGAATTTTCATTCTATTTAAAAGTGTCTATATTCACAATATTTACTCTTTATATAAAACCTATAACTTAAGAGTGATATCAAAGAGGGGAACTTTTGTAATAGCAACAATCACTCCTTAATTAAAAAGTAAGGAAACACATTAAGACAAGTGAACAAACAAACACATGTATATAATCTATATTTATCTATGGCTATCGACCTATCCACCATTATTTATAGCAACCTGTCTCTGTTTGTATCTTTAGCCTATCTGTATATGTGCGTATGTGTGGATGTGCATTTGCTTATACGTAATTATATCTATCTATTCATCTGCTTAGCTAGTTATACGGCCTGCATATTTTTTAAGCATAGACACATTATTATCATTATCATTAATATATAATGTAAATCGATTATATGTATATAGATTTTTTATTATCATTGTTGTCAATTTCAGGAACAAAGTCACTAGTCTTCCTCCGTTTAAAGTTGTTTACATTAGTATGAATATAAGTATCATGTGTATACACACGTACACAATCAAACACATACAGACACACAGACTTGCGCTAACACACATACATACATATAAATACATATGCACTTAGACATATAAAGACACATACAATTGACATGCACATATACACATATATGCATATACACACACGCACGGAACTGTGTGTATATATATGTAGATAGATAGATAGATAGATGGATATAGATATATAAAGACTGTATGTATTCACTGTACATATAATTAATGAATATGAATTCATCTTACTATAATAAGCTTTCCGACGCATACTGATACGCCTCGTAATTATTTAAAAGAGGCAAGGAAAAACATACAATTTTTGATATTTCGATATATTTTGAACGTTACAAATAACATTATAAGGAATACTGGTGCATCTTAATTAATGTGCACCTTTTGCTAATGAACAATAAATTATGGCGTGTTGTACAGGCCTGAAGGTCTACTTCCTTGACCCGAATGAAGTCCACTGGCGCCTCCGTTGATACCCAAACCAATACCAGCTCCATTAACACCACCTAGTCCACCCCCATTTACAATGCCAAAGCCACTTCCTCCTTCTCCACCGGCGAAACCAACAGCGCCACCAAAGCCGGCTTCTCCACCAGCGACACCAGCAGCGCCACCAAAGCCGGCTTCTCCACCAGCTACACCACCAGCGCCACCAAAGCCGGCTTCTCCACCTGCAATTCCTCCAGCACCTTCAAGTCCTCCGAGGACTTGACCGCCTGCTGCTGCTGCGGAACTGAGAGCAGTTTCCAGGTCTACTCCAATGGGAAGAGTCGGGTTTTCTCCTTCTTGGTAGTTGACGAAGTAAATCTCAGGATCAGCCTGTGGCTGAGCTGGTACTTCGATCACTCGCTGAACTTGTTCATCCTGCTTGTTGAGGACATAGACAATGTTGTTCTGTCTTGGTGGAGGAAGAACGATTGGCTCGGGTGCTGGTCCTTCTTCGGGAAGACGAACGAAGAGGATGTTGTGTTCTACTGCAGGAGGAGGAATACTGGGTGCTGGGCCGACAGCCTGTTCCTGTTCAGGAACGCTGAATAGGTATACTTTTCTTGTGATTTCGGGAATGACACAAGTGCCATCTACATGTAGGACCTCTCCATCTCTGCATCCAGTAATGGCGCCCTCGCTGCTGTCGAAGTCAACGTTTACTGCACCGGCTCCTCCTACCGAAAGTGCTCCAGCAGAATCTCCTGCCCCTGATGGTGCACCCAAATCGTACCCCATTGGGGCTGCGGAAACGGCTGTTCCGATGATTAGCAACAAACCCTGCACAAGATACATGTTATAATTAGTTATGGCACACAATAAATGCAGAGATGTAAAAGATAGATTAAAAAAAACAAAAAAAACATCATGATAGATATTAACACACAGAACATGTTCAATGTTTTTTTTTTTTAAACTTGTTAATTCAAAAGGTTATGTTTTACACAACGATACACAACGTACAACGAATTCCATGGCTAGTGGATGAATGCATGTATGTAGTGCCCACCACTTTATATATCATCTTCCTTTCTACTGTAACCTTCGTTATAACCTGTTAATGTTTGACTAAGTCATCTTGGATCTCTCGGTATCCTCTATTGTTCTACGAAAAGATTGACAAAGCAAAATATGCATGCAGATAGCTATACAAAAAACGAAGTAGAAAGAAGAGACATGACTGATCAGTATAACATATAAAGAAATAAGAAATAAATGTGTAAAAGTATAACGGAAAAAGTAATTTACTTTAAAGGGATATCTGTTATTACCATGAGAATAATAGTTTTAATAACAAGTAAAAATAGTAGTAAATATTTTGTTAAAAAAAA
>NC_091570.1:31166701-31169201 GCF_042767895.1 Penaeus vannamei
ATTTTTACATGTATGCCAACCTATACCATTCGGGATGACAAAGAACGGGGATTATGTCAACGTATATTGATGGTGATGAGAAATTCATATAGTTCTCTCATTTATCTATACCAATGAGTACTTATTTTGCCCTTTCTTAAAATGCGTTGAAAATAAACTAATCTGCTAAAAAAAACATTTTATTTCCAATTCATTTATCACATATACCACATTCTTACTGTGTGCATTTGAAAATATGTAATTTGCATTATTTCACTTGGGAAATCACTATACTTGGAGACATTTCTTTTTACGGGGTTCTATATAGAATCGTAGGCACGCCGTTGAACTTTCTGTGGTTTCCAAATTTCGATACGAAACTACCGACCGCTCCTGTGGCTCCATCGATTCCACCATGGCTTCCAGCAGCACCTTCGGCTTCACCAAATCCACCATTGGCGTCACCGAGGACTAGAACGTTCGCTGCTGCTGCTGCATTGAGAGCAGTCTCAAGATCAACACCAATGGGAAGAGCCGGGTTTTCTCCGTCTTGGTAGTTGACGAAATAAACTTCGGGACTGGACTGAAGATGAGTTGGTACTTCAATCACACGTTGACCCTCTTCAGTATTCTTATTAAGGACGTAGACAATAATTTGTTGCTTTGGAGGAGGAAGAATGATGGGTTCAGGCTCTGGTCCACCTTCGGGTAGACGTACAAACACGACGTTGTGGTTGACTCGTGGTGGTGGAATATTAAGTGGTGGGCCACTGGGTTCTTGAGGCTGTTCGGGAATCTCATAGACGTACACCTTCCTTGAAATCGCTGGAAGAACACAAGTACCATCAACGTGAAGGACTTCGCCATTCCTACATCCAGTTGCAAATCCATGGTCTCCTGCAGCATGGTGAGAATGGGCAGCGCCAGCTGAATGATCTACACCTCGAGAGATGCCATCCAAGTGTCCAGGTGGTAAAGAGTAGGTTTCGATTGCAGCAGATGCTGCCGCAACTATCATTGATAATGCGATCTGTAACATTATTGATTTTATATATTTTATTACACGTAAATATTGGCAGAAGTGAGACAATTTATCTTCAGTGACAGTCTCTTCTCTGAAGCAAAATTTAGATTAAGAGACCTGAATTTTAGTATACATGCTTCTGTGTGGCAAGATACGACTATCGAAAGATGAAATATCTACATAGAGATATAGTGAACATGAGCAAAACTGGGAGGTATACGCACTATCAGTTCCATTCTAAATGATTTTGGAAATAATTTACACCATTCTGCTTTTATAGCTATAGCTGCCCTCACTCCACTATGACCTCTTGAAACTGGCCTCTAAGCTAGGTTAAGAACTATAATTCCTTTTACAACCGGTCCATTCCAAAGTGCCTACTCACGTCAGAAATATAAAAAAAAGTAGATGGCCTTCAATGATGTGAAATAGGTATAAACGAAAATAAATTGTACTTCTAGATTGGAAATTATTGTCACAATTCAAGAAAATGTACGACATAGAACGGGCAGGAAAAAAGTATCGTTACCTTCTAAACCAGCTAATATGAAAAATCGACGATGTGTTTAAAATACCAAGGTAAGCCAGTTACCACCGTAATTCTACGAACGTAGCTTTTGCGATACAATAACAATATAAAAGTGAGGAGTCATTGAAATTAGCAAAACATAAGTTTTATTATCTGTATGCGGGAAAAATATATATTCTCAATAATATCGAGTAGCAACATATGCGCAATCAAAAATGAATAAATAAATAATAACAAATATATGAATTAATTAATAAAATAAATTAATAAATAAACGATATAGTTAACAATAACGCTGTTGAAATGTATTTTCGATTTTCGTTGCAGTATATATTTCTCGCAGTTGTTTAGGGCTAAGGAAGAGATAAAATTCAAGAGAAGAGTTTTATATAAACACTAATAGTTTATTTTTGTTAATGTCTACACATATTTCGAAATGAGCGAAAATAATGGCTGTATCAGTTACATTTTCTGGGATTTCTGTCTATCCCTTCTAGGAAACGAGAGGCAAGTCGAATTTAGTTTTCAGTCACATGTAATGGTATAAGAAACATTTTCAAAAAAGAAAGAAAAAAAAAAAAAAAAAAAAAAAAAAAAAAAAAAAAAAAATATATATATATATATATATATATATATATATATATATATATATATATATATATATATGTATATATGTATATATGTATATATATATATATATATATATATATATATATATATATATATATATATATATATATATATATATATATATATATATATATATATATATATATATATATACATATATTTGCAAAATGTCTCAAAAGTATGTTCTTTTCCATATCGAAAAGTCAAAACCTGTTAATTATCATTTCGACTTCTGATTTATTAGATGTCGCTGTATGACAAACGAACAATCATGGCTCGGATGTACAGCCATGTTGAACTGTACCATGATTTTCTTGATAATGACATACATTAGTTTC
>NC_091570.1:31176701-31181701 GCF_042767895.1 Penaeus vannamei
GAGGTGGTGGAGGAATACCAAAGTAAGGGGGGGGGAGCAATACATCCACGTACACACACACACACACACACACACATACACACACACATACACACACATACACATACACATACACATACACATACACACACACACACATACACATACACACACACATATATATATATATATATATATATATATATATATATATATATATATATATATATATATATATATATATATATATATATATATATATATATATATATATATATATATATATATATATATATATATATATATATATATATATATATATATATATATATATATACATATAATGACGTGGTGGAGTGATGACATGGTGGAGGAATGATAGGGGGATGATGAAATATTCAGATCACATGAAATCATTTCCAAGTTTTCCTCCGAGCGTTATCATTTCTGATAAATAAATTTTAAGGCCAAACATACTTAGTAATCGATCATTTAAAGGAAACCCGATTAGAATTGTAATCGGTGCACTTGATTACGCCTTTTCTTATGTATGAGGCAGGGCTCGTAAATCTGACATTTCATCTCCTGCATTTACATCTTGGTTATAATGAGAATAACAGCAGGCTGAAGCATATGCAAATATTGTAGGAAAAGAAATATGAAACGCCTTAGATAAAAGTTTACTTCGTTTAGCCGTAGTGAAATACTAACGGTAGGGGAGGACAACAAATGTTCAAACGAGCAAGTGTATTGGCCAAGTGGTTACTAATATATAATACCAACTCATGTTGACTTTTCCCGCTGCACATTTGAAACAAATTCAAATTCGATTTCCAACACTTTATTCCATTAATTACAATGGGTATTCTCTTTACATATAAGGTGTTTACACAATGTAATAGGATGCTATGAACATAGGTATTGTACAATGCTTGTGGAACAAACTACACATAATAATGTCATATGTGATTGAAAAATCGTGCTGGGTTTGATTGATGTTCTTTCACTTTTGTTTTAAGTGTCTTTTGGTTGGAAATATTTCTTATATTATCGGGTAATTAGTTCCAAGTCACCAGGCCTCGGATTTGCATATTTCTTGCCCCGGTTTCTGTATTTGATCTTTTGATATATGAGAGGTTGTTTTCCCTTGTTTGGACACCCGTTATGTTACCTGTTGTCTGTATAGGTAATAGCCAATTTGGGTAAATTCCTTGTATGATTTTATGGATTAGAATGTGCCTTAGTTGTATTTCTGTTGTACTTTTAGCCATTTTAGTTTGTTGATATGCGGTGTGATGTGGTCATATTTATTTATATTTCCTAGTGCTACTTTTGCTGCAAAGTTCTAGTTTCTGTGTTCTTTGAATTTGTGTTTTATTTGTGGAGCCCCAGATGTTTAGGCAGTAATTGATTATACAAAGTGCTAGTGTTTGTATAACAATAGTTCTTCTTTCTGTGGGTATTTTATTTTTGATGCGATTCAAGTATATCAGAGTGTCCATTACTTTCCTGTAGGTGTGGTCAGTGTGTCTCAAATGTCATTTATATGTCTATGTAAACTCCTAGATTTTTTACCGTTGTGCTGGGTTTGATGTAGCAGCCCTGGAATTCTATAACTGTATCTGTGGGTATTTTTGCAATGTTCTGACGGCTGCCTATGAAAATACATTGTGTTTTCTGTGGATTTAGCTTCAGGCCATTCATTTCAAAGTATCGTTTTGCTTCCGTTAGGGTTTGTTTAGCTTTTCCTATCAACTCATTTAAATTGTTAACAGAAGAAATTGAGAGTCATCAGCATACAGAATAAGAAGACAGTATTTTGCAATTGATGACAGATCATTGATGAAAATAGTGTATAAGATTGGGCCTAGAATGGAGCCTTGTGGAACACCGAACAAAACTTGTTTCTTTGATGATACTTTTTCATGAATTTTGAGTGATTGAGTTCTCGCGGACAAGTAAACTTTGAACCCAAAATTATCAATTCCGTGGTTTGTTAGTTTGTTGAGAAGTATTTCATGACTGACGCTGTCAAAGGCCTTCGATAGTCACACTCACACAAAGTGAGCAGGTTTATCTGGTTGTTGTCTATGTTATAAATTTAATTTGTGACTTTTAGTAACGCTGTTTCGGTTTACTTCTAAGGCCGTGTTGAGTGTTTGATATAAGGTTATTCTCTTCTAAAAATGCTGTTAATTGGTTTGCAACTATTTTCTCGAGTACTTTAGATATCAGCAGTATTGTGATGGGTCGATAATTATTTATTTCGTCTGTATCACGGGATTTGAAAATAGGTGATATGATACCATGTTTCCAAAGTGATGGATAAATACCAGTGACTATGGATGTATTGATGATGTCTGTCAGATAGCATGCAATTGCTGGTAGACTATCGTTTATGAAACGCTGTGCAATGCCATCAGCTCCTACGGAATTTGTTTTTCTTAGGCGTTTTACTGTTAATATAATTGTTTCTACTCTTACTGGTTGCGGTATGAAAAAGTTTGATATAAGCCTTGTTTCATGTTGTGTAGATGTGTGGAGGCGGTTGTCGGTTCGTAAGTGAGCCTATCGAATTATGCAAAGAAGGTACTAAAGTGTTCTATATCATTTATGGAATTTTTGGAAATGTCTGTGTTTTGTTTCTTATTTGGCACTAGTGTCTTAACTAGTTTCCATGTTTCGGCAGAATCGTTTCTGCTTTCATTGATCTTACCTTTGAAATCATTTGTTTTCGCACTATGGATGTGTGATTTCACATTCCTTTTCATGTGTTTATATTCAGCCTGAAAGGTGGTGTCAGATCTGTTTATTTTGAGAACTTTCTGAGTTTTATTTCTATCATATATGCCTCTCTTAATGTTGTCATCTATCCAGGGGGCGGGAGGACATTTTATTGTTTTAGTTTTAATAGGTGCGGAGGCGTTTATGCTGTTCTTTATCGCTTCTGTTAAAATGGCAATTTCTCTGTCAACATTATCTGTTGATAAAATATCTAAGAGCGATGATATGTTGGCTATATGTTCGCAGAGTAATTTAGGATCGTAATGATTTAGATCACGAGAAGTTTTGGTGACTGGTTATCACTTTAGTTTTTCTATATTCAAGATCAAGGTTAAAAGCTCGTGGTCAGCAATTGGGCATGGGATAAAATCTGTGTAAAGAATAAAATCGGGTATGTTTCTTATTATGACATCTAATACAGAAGAGGTACTTTCTGTAAACCTTGTAGGCTTGTCTTTAACCTTGTAAATTGTTTTAATTTATTCTTATTAATTATTCCTGTTAGCTTTGCATTTGATTTGTTTAGATCATCATTTAAATCACCTAGAATGAATAGGGGTTTTCTTTTTAATGACATTTCTCCGAAAATATTTTCAAGATACTCAAAAGATTCTGTTGTAGCATGTAAGGATGGAAGGATGCATATTACTTTGTACGGTTACCCAGATGTCCTCTACTGCTGTATTATTTACAGTTGTAGAGGGGATCTCATTTGATTTAAGGGTATTTCTTACATATATGCAGACTCCACCTCCGCGTCCTGCATCACATTTGTAAATATGAAAGTTTGGAATATTGATGAAACTGCTTGATATTTCTTGGTGAAGCCATGTTTCACTAATGCACAGGATATCGATATTTCTCTCCTTAATCATTAATTCAATTTCTTCAAAGTGTCCGAGGAGAGACTGTGCATTGATGTGCTCAATTTTGAGTGCGCTTAGTGTTTTGACTGCCGGACTTGCAGCGTCAAACATCCTGCTCGCCTTGGTACTTGTTTCTATTTAGGAATACCTTTACATTATCAGGAAAGGAAAGACGTCGGACTCTAAGAAAAGATCTGGGTTAATATCCTTGCCTCTTATAGTAACTATGAAGCTTGAGTAATAATTGTGTCATTTTCGTTTTGAATGCTTTCACGTTGGAGATGATGTCGAATTTATCTTCGAGGAACTCCTCAATATCTTCCTCGTTTGTATCTGGATGGCAACTCGTAATATACAAGTACACAACCTGCGGACGGTCGGCACCTTTCAGGGGTTTTGGCGAGTGGCGTTCCTCTCTTGTTTTTCTTCTTTGTTTTCTATTGTTGACTTGAACGAACCCTTCCTCGTCTTGGTGGGGCTTTGGCTGCACGTTTGTTTGTTGCTGTATATCCGTTTTTTCTGCATAGTTGTTGACGACGAGTTGTGGTGCTTGTGGAGCAGTAGAGGTAGTAGTGGGGGGCAGGTACTCCAGGCATGTGGTGGTGCGTGGCATCCTCCCAGTGGCGATTTGGTGGAAGATGGTTTTGCTTTTTCCTTCTACTGTTTCTACCGTAGCTTCTTCTGGGTGTTACTTGTGTAGAAGCTTCGTTCCTCATGCCGGGAATTAAAGTCTCAGCGTTGTTGGGTAATCGCTTGCGTGGCACCGGACGAGGGGAGGCTGGCGCGTCATCAGGGTCACGGGTTCGCGGTGTCGGAGTGGGTAGAGACTTAGGGGAGGATGGTGGGGGTTGTGGTGAGGAAGGAGGGGCGTTGGTCGTGAGTACTGCCGTGGGAGTTGTAGGGGGGTATGGATGTGCGTGTGTTCATTTGGTGTAGAGGTTAAGGACATTCTGGTAGGAGGAGGGGATGCAAAAGGGAAAGATTGATTGGTAGTTTGATCGTGGGTAGGGGATGGGAGACCGGATGTTGCGTGAGGGGATGGGGTCGAGTCTGTTGTGACGGATGCCTCCACTCCGCATTCTTGCGACTTAGGAGACGTCACTCCTTGACTAATCAAGCTGTTTATTGCAGATTGTTGCTCGGAGAACATTCCGATCAGCATATCAATTTTATTTTCAATGAGATTTTGATTACCGAGAGAGAGTTCATGCTGTGTTTGTATGCATTGGTGGTTTTCTTCTTGGAAGAATTTCACAAAAGGTGTAGAGATACCTGTTTTCTTTGGTGGCGGAGACCAGTCAGTGGCGGGAGTTTCTGTGGTTGTTGTGGTAAACACTAGATTGTCGTTCTTTTAAGCACTGATCGATCATT
>NC_091570.1:31199201-31201701 GCF_042767895.1 Penaeus vannamei
ATATATATATATATATATATATATATATATATATATATATATATATATATATATATATATATATATATATATATATATATATATACTTTAAATGGTCTTAATGTTCACAAATGTCCATATATTGTAAGCTCTGCAAAGTAGGGTAAAGCGAATACATGAAAGTATCCAGTGTTCAAAGAAATGAACACACAAACTAAGGGAAAGAATTAAAGAAATGTACTTACAGACTTTCTTTCGGTAGGAAGATATATTTTACAAATACTATGAATATATTCGCCTATACAGATATACATTTATAACTTAAAAGGCCTTTTACTTTTATGCTCCTTTGTTTCAGGGCTTACTATACACGCGAGAAGGAGTGGGCGCTATCATCGATGTAGCGAGTAGACCACTGATATTTCCGTGACGATCATCATAATTGAAATCACCAATACTAAGGCCTCCTGCAACTCCAAAGGCTCCACCATGGATTCCGGCAGCTCCTGCGCTGCCACTAAGTCCACCATGGCCCCCTAGAGCTCCCGCGACTCATTCAATTCCTACAAGGCCGCCGGCAGCACCCTTAGGTCCACCAAATCCACCAGAGCTTCCGACAGCGCCTGCAGCTCCGCTGAGAACCAGACCACTCGTTGCAGCAGCTGCACTAAGAGCAATTTCAAGATCGACACCAACGGGAATAGCTGGATTTTCTACGAAGTAGACCTCAGGATCGGACTGAGGATGAGTTGGTACTTCGATCACACGCTGACCCTCTTCTGTCTTCTTGTTGAGCCCGTACACAATGCTCTGTTGCCTGGGTGGAGGAAGAACGATGGGTTCAGGTCCAGGGCCGTCTTCAAGTAGATTCACAAACAGGATATTGTGGTCAACACGAGGTGGAGGAATCGCAGGTGGTGGACCACACGGTCGTTCAGGAACGTCGACAACGTATACCTTTTGATTAATTTTGTTGTTACCATCTACGTGCAGGACTTCACCTCCACATGCCACAAAGTCAGCACCGATAGCTTGTACCGCGCCAAACGCATGTCCAGCACCAGCAGAGTGGGCCGAACCAGCTGAATGTCCAGCTCCAGTAGGAAGGGGAACACCACGAGAGTGTTCACCCCGCCCTGCTTCTGGGGCTGAGTAAATCTGAAGCGCTGCAGACGGCAGAGCTTTGTATTCACCAGGTGACAGTAGTAATGGTGATCAGAAGAATATTAATGTTGTATTACGTGTGGGAAATGAATGATTAAGTAAAAAGGATAATATTAATCATAATAAAAATATTGATCATAGTCATCAAACTACCAGTACTGCACTTACTATTATAGCTCCTACAAATAATAATGATTGCAATCATAATGAAAACAATAGTGATATTACTGATGATAATAGTAGTTACAATAATAGTAATAATGCTGATAATGATAAGGAAAAAATTATACTAATAATGATAATGATTATGACTGAATTAGTAAAACATTACAATAAGGGTAATGATTATGATAAGATTAGTAATAATGATGATAATTAAAATATTATTCGTAGACCATGATGATAACAATAGTAACAGTTATGATAATAATGCTAATAATGATAAGGGAAACAGCAATATTGACGATAATAATAATAATGTCATTATTAGTGATACTATCGATAATGAAAATAATGATTATTACTAATATAATTGTTATTAATGATAAAAGCAATGTTAGTTATAATGCTAATAATGATAACAACAATGACAACACTATTAATAATGCTAACAAATATAATCATAAGATTAATAAAAAATATGTTAAGAAGTAGGATTTTGGGTACGTTTGCTGTATAAGATATGGTTAATGATGTGTGAATAATAATGATGTTAATAATAACGATAAAAAGGATAGCACTGATTACACAAAAGCAATAAAATTGTTAAATGTATATATATATATATATATATATATATATATATATATATATATATATATATATATATATATATATATATATATATATATATATATATATATATATATATTTATATATATTGATATTTGTCATCTTCACGCCATCGTCACCATCCTCCCTGACCTCCTCCATTTCCTCGTCATCACCATCATCCATCATCATAATCGTCAACATCTTTAAAGTTTCCTTCATCTTCATTATCATTGTTATTAATATTATTCCTTCACCATTTATATATACGAAATAAGTAGCATTTCGTTTATTTTAATTTATGATCTTGTCACCATAATTACGATGATTTTAATAAGAAACATAACCATGAAATACGATGATTGTAACACACACATACACACACACGAACAACACATGCAAATATATATATTGTTTTCATTTTCAACCTTGGTACCATCATTATGATGATTTTGATGACAAGCATTACGCCCAGAAACATACACATACACACACATAGTGACACGTACACACACAAATACACACATATAAGTATAGATATATATGCAAATTAATGTAAATATATATCTATATACCTATATCTATA
>NC_091570.1:31209201-31211701 GCF_042767895.1 Penaeus vannamei
TATATATATATATATATATATATATATATATATATATATATATATATATGTGTGTGTGTGTGTGTGTGTGTGTGTGTGTGTGTGGGTGTGTGTGTGTGTGTGTGTGTGTGTGTGTGTGTGTGTGTGTGTGTATGTGTGTGTATGGGTGTGAAAGATGGAATAATGCACTGGCTGCATTGATATCATGAATTTATAACCTCAGGGATTCGAGCCCCCACCGTCATACAATGGCGGTGGGGTTCGAATCCCTCTCAGAGAGGTTATAAATTCATAGATAGATAGATAGATAGATAGATAGATAAAATACATATACATATACATACATGTTACATATCTATACATAAACACACACACACACACACACACACACACACACACACACACACACACACACACACACACACACACACACACACACATATATATATATATATATATATATATATATATATATATATATATATATATATATATATATATATATGCTTGTATATATAAACATATATACATTCATACACACTATGTGCGTGCATGCATTTGTGTGTTTATATATATGTATATACCTTCGTATATACTGTAATACATATATATACTTAAAATCATAGATAGATAGAGATACATATGCATATATAAGTATATAGATATAATACATATTTTATCGCTATTTTGTAATGTCATTCTTCTTTTGGACTGTATATACCACAAGAAAAAAGAAATCTCACGGAATAATTTGTCATAAATTAAGGAACATGAATAATAAAGCTATTAAGAAATATGTACTAATCGGCTTTATTTTTTAATAAGATGTGTATTACAGTTGTATAAATATATTTTTAAAACTCTATTTTTACCCTCTTTAGATCATCGGGATTTAAATCAGGGTGTACCATACACGCCAGAAGGAGTAGGTGCGATAATCGGGGATGTAGCGAGTACACCACTGATAATTTCGTGGCTATCATCATCGAAGCCACCACCGACTAGGCTTCCTCCGGCAGCTCCTGCGACACCAAATCCACCGTGGCCACCACCAAGGCCTCCTGAAGCTCCTGCGCCACCACCAAATCCACCTTGGCCTCCAGCAGCACCTCCGACTCCACCAAATCCACCAGGGCCTCCAGCAGCACCTCCGACTCCACCAAATCCACCAGGGCCTCCAGCTCCAAATCCTGCTCCACCAAGGCCTCCGGCAGCACCTGCAGCGCCATCAAATCCACCAGGGCCTCCAGCAGCACCTCCGACTCCACCAAATCCACCAGGGCCTCCAGCAGCACCTCCGACTCCACCAAATCCACCAGGGCCTCCAGCTCCAAATCCTGCTCCACCAAGGCCTCCGGCAGCACCTGCAGCGCCACCAAATCCACCAAGCCCTCCGGCAGCACCTCCGACTCCACCAAATCCGCCAGGGCCTCCAGCTCCAAAACCTGCTCCACCAAGGCCTCCGGCAGCGCCTGCAGCGCCACCAAATCCACCAAGGCCTCCGGCAGCTCCTGCGCCACCACCAAATCCACCAAGGCCTCCAGCAGCACCTCCGACTCCACCAAATCCACCAGGGCCTCCAGCTCCACCAAGGCCTCCGGCACCACCTGCAGCGCCACCAAATCCACCAAGGCCTCCGGCACCACCTGCAGCGCCACCAAATCCACCAAGGCCTCCGGCAGCGCCTGCAGCTCCACCAAATCCTCCACCGAGAACCTGGCCGCTCGTTGCAGCAGCTGCACTAAGAGCAGTCTCTAGGTCGACACCAATGGGAAGAGATGGATTTTCTCCGTCTTCGTAGTTGACGAAGTAGACCTCAGGATCGGACTGAGGATGAGCTGGTACTTCGATCACACGCTGACCCTCTTCTGTCTTCTTGTTGAGCACGTACACAATGCTCTGTTGCCTGGGTGGAGGAAGAACGATGGGTTCAGGTCCAGGGCCGTCTTCAGGCAGACGCACAAACAGGATATTGTGGTCAACACGAGGTGGAGGAATGACAGGTAGTGGACCACTGGGTTCCCTAGGTTGTTCAGGTACGTCGAAAACGTATACCTTTTGATTAATTTCTGGGGTAACACAAGTACCATCAACGTGAAGAATTTCGCCTTCCTGGCATGCTGCCGCAAAGCCAGCGCCAGCTCCAGAAGCGAATCCAGCACCAGCGGAGTGTCCAGCGGCAGATCCGAATCCAGCACCACCGGAGTGTCCAGCGGCAGATCCGAATCCAGCACCAGCGGAGTGTCCAGCTCCAGAAGCGAATCCAGCACCAGCGGAGTGTCCAGCGGCAGATCCGAATCCAGCACCACCGGAGTGTCCAGCTCCAGAAGCGAATCCAGCACCAGCGGAGTGTCCAGCGGCAGATCCGAATCCAGCACCACCGGAGTGTCCAGCGGCAGATCCGAATCCAGCACCACCGGAGAGTCCAGCTCCAGAAGCGAATCCAGCACCACCGGAGAGTCCAGCTCCAGAAGCGAATCCAGCACCAGCGGAGTGTCCATCGGCAGATCCGAATCCAGCA
>NC_091570.1:31261701-31279201 GCF_042767895.1 Penaeus vannamei
CAATTCGCTAAAATAGATTTTGCTCATCTATTAGATGCAAAATATTACCCCAATGGCTTGAGTCATATAGGAAGTTTTTGAAAAGAGAAATCGATGTGTTCATTTTATTTATCATTACAGAAACAAGCAACAGGTAACAAAACGAATTAAAGTTAGATGAAATCTCATTCCATCTCCTTTTTTGGTATAAAACTCCATTTTGAAAAAGGTTTCTAAGATGGAGGACCATAAAGACCACTGCCTGAGCCCCTTCCGCTACCCCCATTACCGCCAAAAGCACCGGCGCCAATTCCATGACCACCAGCACCTCCACTTCCGCTGCCACCAAATCCACCTCCAAATCCTCCAGCACCTCCGGAACCGCCTCCAAATCCTCCAGCGCCACCGGAACCGCCTCCAAATCCTCCGGCGCCACCAGAACCGCCTCCAAATCCTCCAGCACCCCCGGAACCGCCTCCAAGTCCTCCGGCGCCACCGCCGATTCCTCCCCCAACACTTCCGGAGCCTCCGATAACCTGACCGCCGGCTTCAGCAGCTGCCTGGAGAGCAGTCTGAAGATCCACTCCAATAGGAAGAGTGGGATTTTCTCCCTCTTCGTAGTTGACGAAATATACCTCAGGATTTGAAGGAGGTGCAACTGTCACCTCGATCACGCGCTGGCCTCCGTCACCTCCGCTCTTGTTTAGAACGTAGACAATGTTTTCCTGTTTTGGTGGTGGAACAATGATGGGTTCGGGTCCTGGGCCTTCTTCAGGAATGCGTACGAACAGGATATTGTGATCCACCCTCGGCGGTGGAATACTTGGTGGAGGTCCACTTTCCCCTTGAGGCTGTTCGGGAGCATCGTAAACGAACACATTTCTTGTAACGATGGGAACGACGCACGATCCGTCTACGTGTAGGATCTCTCCTTCTCTGCAGGCTCCCCCGGAACCTCCGCCCCCATAACCTTGTCCAGATGAAGACCCTCCACCGGCGGAGAATACACTTCCTCCATTGGCGGAAAATCCACCTCCACCGCCGGAGATTCCACTTCCTCCACTGGCGGAAAATCCACCTCCACCGCCGGAAATTCCACTTCCTCCGGAGAATCCTCTGCCTCCGCCACTGGAGGAACCTCCTCCTCCTTGAACACCATGGGAAAATCCACTTCCAGAAGGCGCTGCTAGATTATATCCTTGAGGAGCAGCGACGCACGTTGCAAGCAAAGCCAAGGAAATGATCTGTAGAGAGGAATGTTTCTTTTTATGACTATTAAAATCATACTGAAAAATCCCTCAATTGTAATGTAAAGTTACCCATTTGGAAATAAATTGACCCTCTATTGAATACTACCTCTATATGTGTGTGCATTCTTGTTGGATTTCATAAACTAAATTTAGTAAGAAATCTGTAGCAATACATCTAATGCATCTAATTACCAGATGCCGAGAGAGAAGCACTTACTAAGAACTTCATGGTGGAGGAATATACTGACCTGAAGTGCGCATCACCTTATATACTTCCAGTTTCTCCACTCTGCGAAATCCCTTTCTCCTATTTCAGACTTTCATGCCTACGTATGAAAATGCGGTTGCTAAGAAAGATTATGCCCTAAAAAGTCTAGCATCCACTTGACAAAAGGTCGCAAAGATCTACACACATGCACATAGGTATCTGTATGTGATGGAACATGTGCATCTTACAGGTGTACAGATAAGAATTGTAAAGGTGAAAATCGAATTGATAAGTGACGGGAAATTACCAAGGTGCTCGTCGTAGATACGTCCCAAGAGTTTCAATCATAGAAGTAATATATGATCAAATATTTAACTACACTAAAATGGAATAGTAGTCTCTTCTCTGTGATTCGTGGAACCATAGTTTAGTATCTTAGAACCAAGACATTCATTTAGTTCATCGAAACGCAATCTAGAGAATATAGAAATGCACAAAGAATTTTCTAATACAAATGCACAAATCCCTCTACAATGCTGTGATCCATAACCACCAACATGGTCAAGCGAGGTCGGTCGTCAAGCCGGGGGAATCGGAAGGATAGTGAGTTTAAGGAACTATAGGAAAGAATAACGTTATCATATATTTTTAAGAATCATTAACTTAATCTCTAAATTTTCGTACAAAAAAGGGAAAACATTTATAATAATCATCACCAATACTATTACATCACGATAATTTCAATCATCATTTCATCAACATTATTATAAAAATACTGCATATATAATCATGTTTTTATTATTGTTAATACTGCTATGTATGCTGTTGTAGGCTGTTGAATGGTACCAATAATGACGATCTGGATATTACTGTTAGGAGTAGCGACAATCATCGCACACATTACAAGCATCACTTAGTGTTATATAAAAAATATAAGTCTAATAATAATCATATATTCCAATGATCATATTAAAAAAAATAATAAAAATGTGTTCTCTAAACATTCTTCATACATTCTCTATGAGATAATTCATACTTAACTCGTTTTGCAACCTAAGTGCTATGTGATTTTTTTCTATAATACAATCATTTATCTTGATAGCTGATAATCTTATGGCATTTTTCCTTAATGAATTTAAGGGAAATCTTAAAGACAAAATCTTCACATGAAATTCAGTTTGGTGAAACAAGTCTAAAATAAAAGTAAACAATCTCTAGAATTTCTATCTTTGTTCATTGCATGACTTTGGTGACCAGACATCTTAACCTCCTTCCTGTAGCGCAGACGTCCTGGAATTGAAAGTGAAGCAGACTGACTTGTTTCGCAATGCAGGGAGTAGAAAGAAATGAGATGAAACTGATACTGATATGAGAGTAATTAAAAACTTCGATATGATTTATGCTGACACTATTATAGTAATCGATATCCCATCACACCTTACTGTAGAGTAGTGGTTTTAGCATATTTTCGTATTATTACCTCAGGTACTATTGTGATTGATCCATTGCTACTACTCTTACCCCATTCGTTTATATGTAAGAGAAGGTATTGAAAAGAGAACTTTAATAATACTTGAATTGTAATGATTTTTTTTTTTTTTTTTTTTTTTTTTTACGTTTTTTCCCCTTTGACTCAAGAAATGCTTATTACAGTTATTCGTTTGACGGGAAAGAAAGAGACATCAATACTATAAGAGTAAATTGTAAATTATTCTATAATTTCCTTGTTCATTAACAAAATATATTCATTACTGGTACATTATCAATAAGAAGCTTTGTCTTGTCTGTTCTTATGTGAAATATGAGTGCCAAGATCGAGAGAGGACAATTCCTATCGTATATCAATATCTGGGTCTTGTTACTAGCTAAAATCAGCCTTACAAGTACATTATGAACAATAATTGATGAATTAGTTTTATAGGTATTCGTTCACTTGCTTCCCAAGGAAAATGTTATTATTTATCAGCTTACAATAAGAATTAAAAACTTGAAAAAGTTCTCGTTATCACCCAAAAATGGCTTCATTACCCCCCCCCCCCCAAAAAAAAAAAAAAAAAAAACGTTTGAAATGACTGCTGTAGGACATGATCGCGATACTCCTAGTTTTTATTTCACTGATATGGAAGAAACATCATGATCAACATTAGTTTCTCAAGGATTTTAGACCGCTAATCAATGTCCAAACTAAAGTAGGGTAAAATTCACCAGATCTCGGGCACTCTTAAACGGACTATTCCACAAACTTATTTCAATGAAACTGGGCTTGTCTCTCATAGTAGAGCTTTTGCGATCACATTACTGAACTTAACAATGGAGAATGTTAAACCAAGGACCTTAGTGCTAAAACCGACATAAGTATTTAAACTATTGTATTTTTTCTTTGTTCACTATCAAAATATTTACATTATTGGTACATGTCTGTCCTTTGACGAAATATCAATGCCAGGAATTGAGAGAGGACATATCGAATGTCAGCGCTGATCTGCGTTCCTATCAAAACCGAAATTCGACATGAACACTGTAATAGCATCAAAGTGGGGCGATAATGTATGTGTATACTCATAGCCATTATATATGAATTCTTGTGTATGTAAATAGTAAGATATTAAATTCTAAATTCATGAAACTCGGATGTGAAAATTGGTGTATGTTCAAACCAGGGATGCCTCCCCCCCTTCCGCGTGACATTTGGTTTTCTAGTCTTAAAGTTGGCCGTTTCACATGACTAATTAAGGCCTTCGTCATTTGAGATTATCATTAACATTCTTATATTTTCATTGCGTTTTTGTAATAATTCAAATATCCAAGATGTGTCATATTCATGGTCCAAAGGATAATTTTGTCCCCTGGGATGACCATAAGGAGCCCTCAGGGTGATAGGAAGCATAATTAACCAGTGAAATTATGATCGCCATGAAGATAAATTATATCATACACAATTAGCTAACTACATAAAATTAGTTTTGATTACATTATGCAGGGTTGTATTTCCTTTTTTTATACAAGTGCTCAAATCAATCCATAGAAATCTGTGTATAATTTCAATACTTCAAGAGTGTAATTTTGAATTTACCATATACAAGCATTACATTGTCGAATATTAAGATCTGCAAAAGACTCTATGCAACGAGGATATGAAGTGAGTTTGCTTTCTCGGATTTTAAATCGTGAAATAATTGATAGCGGTATGATAAGCAACAGGAAAAACAGAGTAATGTTAGAATTAATGATAATTGTATACAAACACAATTCGCTGACATAGATATTGCTCATCTATTATATACAAAATACTGCCTATACTGTTCTGAATCATATAGTAAGTTTTTGAAAACAACTGTTGATTAGTTCATTTTATTTATCATTACAGAAACAAGCAACAGGTAACAAAACGAATTAAAGTTAGATGAAATCTCATTCCATCTCCTTTTTTGGTATAAAACTCCATTTCGAAAAAGGTTTCTAAGATGGAGGACCATAAAGACCACTGCCTGAGCCCCTTCCGCTACCCCCATTACCGCCAAAAGCACCGGCGCCAACTCCATGACCACCAGCACCTCCACTTCCGCTGCCACCAAATCCACCTCCAAATCCTCCAGCACCTCCGGAACCGCCTCCAAATCCTCCAGCGCCACTGGAACCGCCTCCAAATCCTCCGGCCCCACCGGAACCGCCTCCAAATCCTCCAGCGCCACCGGAACCGCCTCCAAATCCTCCAGCACCCCCGGAACCGCCTCCAAGTCCTCCAGCGCCACCGCCGATTTCTCCCCCAACACCTCCGGAGCCTCCGATAACCTGACCGCCGGCTTCAGCAGCTGCCTGGAGAGCAGTTTGAAGATCCACTCCAATAGGAAGAGTGGGATTTTCTCCCTCTTCGTAGTTGACGAAATATACCTCAGGATTTGAAGGAGGTGCAACTGTCACCTCGATCACGCGCTGGCCTCCGTCACCTCCACTCTTGTTTAGAACGTAGACAATGTTTTCCTGTTTTGGTGGTGGAACAATGATGGGTTCGGGTCCTGGGCCTTCTTCAGGAATGCGTACGAACAGGATATTGTGATCCACCCTCGGCGGTGGAATACTTGGTGGAGGTCCACTTTCCCCTTGAGGCTGTTCGGGAGCATCGTAAACGAACACATTTCTTGTAACGATGGGAACGACGCACGATCCGTCTACGTGTAGGATCTCTCCTTCTCTGCAGGCTCCCCCGGAACCTCCGCCCCCATAACCTTGTCCAGATGAAGACCCTCCACCGGCGGAGAATGCACTTCCTCCATTGGCGGAAAATCCACCTCCACCGCCGGAGATTCCACTTCCTCCATTGGCGGAAAATCCACCTCCACCGCCGGAGATTCCACTTCCTCCAGAGAATCCTCTGCCTCCGCCACTGAAGGAACCTCCTCCACCTTGAACGCCATGGGAAAATCCTCTTCCGGAGGGCGCTGCTAGATCATATCCTTGAGGAGCAACGACGACACAGGTAGCGAACAAAGCCAAGGAAGTGATCTGCAGAGAAAGATGTTTATCATTATTATCAAAATGATATCGAAAATCATTAAATAGTAATGTAATGTACTTCATTTGGAAATAAATTGACAAGATAATGATCACAGTAATTTTTTTCCTTTATTGTATTCTATCTTTCTTTATATAGATGTGTTTTGTGCGTTCGTGCTGACCTTCATTATCTAGATTAAGGAATCTGTAATAATACATCTACTGCTTCTAAATACGAAATGTGAGTGCAGCACTTACTAAGAACTTCATGGTGGAAGAATGTACCGACCTGAATTGCACATCACCTTATATACTTCCAATTTCTCCGCACTGTGGAGTCCCTTTCCCCTTCTATTTCAGACTTTCATACCTGGCCATGAAAATGCGGTTGGTAAGATGATACCTCTAAAAATCTAGTATCCATTTGATCTGCACACATTCATATACTTATCTGTATATGTGATGGGACATGTGCATCTACCACGTGTACACAGATCATAAATTATTTAGTTGAAAACCGAGTGGTTAAGCGACAGGAAACAGCCAAAGCATTCATCGTAGATGAAAAAGTCGGTTCAATGAAACGATGCAAGTGCACTATAAATGTAACATACATATCTGTCTCATTGTCTCGCTTGGTGTCACTTCGACCCTTCTTGTCTTTTCCTAGTGATTCTTGTGACCATAGTTTAACATTTTACGATAAACATTTAGTTCAATACAGAGAATATGGAAATGCACAACGATTTTTTCATATGAATGCGCAAATCCGTCTATAATACTGTGTTGCATGCAGTCGAGGACATCGTGCCGGGGGTATCAGAAGGATAAGTTAAGGGAACAATAGGAAAGAATAACGTTATCATAAATGTTTAAGAATCGTTAATACCATCATTACCATATCTAAAAAAAAAAAACACCGATATTATTACATCACGATCGCTTCGTCATAATCATCAATTCCTACGGTTATCATTTTGTCATTATGAAATGGAAAGAAAATATTACCTGTTGTTATCAGTTTTACCACTGCTATATAAACTGGAGTCTCGGAGGATGTTGAATGGATCAAATTATGATCTGGATATTTCAGCTATGAGTGATGACAATCATATCACACACTAGAAGTATTACTTAGTATTCTATGAAAAATATCATCTGTTCAAAAGTAATTTCATATTTCAGTGATTATAATAATAATAATGAAATATTTTATTTTTCCAAAAAAAAAATATATATATATTTTTCTAATTATGTGATACTTCACACTTAACTCACCTTGGTACCTAGATGCTATATGATATTATTTCAGTAATACTTTAATTGTTGAGAATAGAATAATTAATCTTAATAACAAATAATCATATTATTTTTTCTTTATCATTTTAAAGGAAATCTTTAAGATCTTCACATGACATCTAAAATGAAAGTAAACTCTCTTGAGATTGCCTATTTTTGTTCATTGCATGACTAAAAGACGGCATCTTCCGCCTTTAGTGATCAGTCATCTTAACCTCCTTCCTGCAGCACAGACGTCCTGAATTCGAAGGTGAAGCAGACTGACTTGTTTCGCAATACAAGGAGTAAAATAAAATTAGATGAAATTGATACTCATATGCAAGTTATCAAAAACTACGATATAATTTATGCTAATACTATTATCGTAATCGATGTTCCATCACAACTATCTGTAGAGTAGTTGTTTAATATTGTCACCCCAGGCAATGTTGACATGCATCAATTGCTACTACACCAGCCCCATTCGTCTCCAAGTATGTGAAGAAGGAAATATGTAGATAAGCTTTAATAGCAACATATTGTTTATGTAATGTGTATATATATATATATATATATATATATATATATATATATATATATATATATATATATATATATATATATATATACACACACACACACACACACACACACACACACACACATACACACACACATACATATATATATATATATATATATATATATATATATATATATATATATATATATATATATATATATATATATATATATATATATATGCGTATATATATATGTGCATACACAAACACATACACACACACACACACACACACACACACACACACACACACACACACACACACACACACACATATATATATATATATATATATATATATATGTATATATATATTATATATATATAGACATATATATATATATATATATATATATATATATATACATAATATATATATGTATGTATGTATTACCAAAGAAATACCCGTTACAGTTATTCCTTTGACCTGAAAAAAAATCTATAAGTGCAAATCATAAATTAATGTATTATTTCTTTGTTCACTACCAAAAAATATACATTATAGGTGCATTATTGTTAAAAAAAGAGAACATTTAGTCTGTCCTTTGCCGAAATATCAATGCCAGGAATCGAGAGAGGACAGTCCGTATCAGCGCTGATCTGCGCTCCTAATAAAACCTAAATTCGACACGAGCACTCTCATAGCATCAGTGTGGGGCTTCGGCGACAATGTATTCTCATAGCCAATATATATGAATTCTTGAATATTTAAATAGTAAGATTTTAAGTTCATGAAACTCAGATGTGAAAACTGGTGTATGTTCAAAACACGGATGCCCCCCCCCCCCCACTTCCGCGTGACATTTGGTTTTCTAGTCTTATAGTTGGCCGTTTCACATGATTAATTAAGGCCTTCGTCATTTGAGATTATCATTAACACTCTTATATTTTCATTACATTTTTGTAATCATTCAAATATCCAAGATGTGTCATATTCATGGTCTGAAGGATAATTTTGTCCCCTGGGATAATCATAGGGAGCCCTCAGGGTGATAAGAAGCATTATTAACCAGTGAAATTATGATCGCCATGAAGATAAATTATATCATACACAATTAGCTACCTACATAAAATTAGTTTTGATTAAATTATGCTGGGTTGTTTTTCCTTTTTTTATACAAGTGCTCAAATAAATCCATAGAAATCTGTGCATAATTTCAAAAGATCTGCAAAAGACTCTATGCAGTGAGGATATGAAGTGAGTATGCATTTCTCGGATTTTAAATCGTGAAATAATTGATAACGGTATGATAAGTAACAGGAAAAGCAGAGTAATGGTAGAATTAATGATAATTTTATACCAGCACAATTCGCTGATATAGATATTGCTCATCTATTATATACAAAATACTGCCTATACTGTTCTGAATCATATAGTAAGTTTTTAAAAACAACTGTTGATTAGTTCATTTTATTTATCATTACAGAAACAAGCAACAGGTAACAAAACGAATTAAAATTAGATGAAATCTCATTCCATCTCCTTTTTTGGTATAAAACTCCATTTCGAAAAAAACTCTAAGATGGAGGACCATAGAGACCACTGCCTGAGCCCCTTCCGCTACCCCCATTACCGCCAAAAGCACCAGCGCCAATTCCATGACCACCAGCACCTCCACTTCCGCTGCCACCAAATCCACCTCCAAATCCTCCGGCGCCACCGGAACCGCCTCCAAATCCTCCAGCACCTCCGGAACCGCCTCCAAATCCTCCAGCGCCACCGGAACCGCCTCCAAATCCTCCGGCCCCACCGGAACCGCCTCCAAATCCTCCGGCGCCACCAGAACCGCCTCCAAGTCCTCCAGCGCCACCACCGATTCCTCCCCCAGCACCTCCGGAGCCTCCGATAACCTGACCGCCGGCTTCAGCAGCTGCCTGGAGAGCAGTCTGAAGATCCACTCCAATAGGAAGAGTGGGATTTTCTCCCTCTTCGTAGTTGACGAAATATACCTCAGGATTTGAAGGAGGTGCAACTGTCACCTCGATCACGCGCTGGCCTCCGTCACCTCCGCTCTTGTTTAGAACGTAGACAATGTTTTCCTGTTTTGGTGGTGGAACAATGATGGGTTCGGGTCCTGGGCCTTCTTCAGGAATGCGTACGAACAGGATATTGTGATCCACCCTCGGCGGTGGAATACTTGGTGGAGGTCCACTTTCCCCTTGAGGCTGTTCGGGAGCATCGTAAACGAACACATTTCTTGTAACGATGGGAACGACGCACGATCCGTCTACGTGTAGGATCTCGCCTTCTCTGCAGGCTCCCCCGGAACCTCCGCCCCCATAACCTTGTCCAGATGAAGACCCTCCACCGGCGGAGAATGCACTTCCTCCATTGGCGGAAAATCCACCTCCACCGCCGGAGATTCCACTTCCTCCATTGGCGGAAAATCCACCTCCACCGCCGGAGATTCCACTTCCTCCAGAGAATCCTCTGCCTCCGCCACTGGAGGAACCTCCTCCACCTTGAACGCCATGGGAAAATCCTCTTCCAGAGGGCGCTGCTAGATTATATCCTTGAGGAGCAGCGATGCACGTTGCAAGCAAAGCCAAGGAAATGATCTGCAAAGAATGTTTTTCTTTGTAAAATTATGAAAATGATACCGAAAATCATTAAAATGTAATGTAATTTTATCCATTTGGAAATATATTGACAAGATAATAGTAATAGTATCCTCTATTGAATGTTATCTCTGTATGTGCGTGCGTGCTGATTTAATTAACCAAATTAAGTAAGGAATCTGCAATAATATATCTAATGCATCTAAAGGCGAGATGCTGAGAGAGAAGCGCTTACTAAGAACTTCATGGTGAAGGAATATACTGACCTGAAATGCACATCACCTTATATACTTCCAGTTTCTCTGCTCTGCGGAATCCCTTTCTCCTATTTAAGACTTTCATGCCTACGTATGAAAATGCGGTTGCTAAGAAAGATTATGCCCTAAAAAGTCTAGCATCCACTTGACAAAAGGTCGCAAAGATCTACACACATGCACATACGTATCTGTATGTGATGGGACATATGCAGCTTACACGTGTACACAGATAAGAAATTGTATAGTTGAAAACGGAATTGATAAGTGACTGGAAATTACCAAGGTGCTCGTCGTAGATGTTGCCCTATGAGTTTTAATTATAGAAATGATAAATGATAAAAACAAACGGTTCAATGGAAATATGAAACTATATCAAAAATGGAACAGTACTACAATTCGACCTTTCTCGTCTTTTGTGAGCGATTCGTGGAACCATAGATTAGCATTTTACAACCAGGACATTCATTTAATTTACCGAAACGCAATGTAGAGAATATAGAAATACACAAAGAATTTTATAATACGAATGCACAAATCCATCTTTAATATTGTCATGCATGACCCACGCAGGCAAGCGAGGGCGTCATGCTGGGGGTATCGGAAGGAAAGATAATTAAAGGAACTATAGGAAAGAATAACGTCATCTTATATTTTTAAAGAATCATTGATAACATAATTGCCAAATGTTTCAACAAAGAAGGGATAAAATCTGTAATGACCATCACTAATACTATTACATCCCGATCACTTCATTCATCATTTCATCAACATTATTATCAAAATACTGCTCACATAAACATCACTTTTTATTATTGTTCATTATTCGTCATAATGAAATAAAATTAAAACGGCACTTATTCTTTTTACCACTGCTTTACACGCTGGAGTCTCGGGGCTGCTGTCGAATAGTTCCAATAATGATGATCTGGACATTACTGTTAGGAGTAATGGTAATCATCACACAAATTACAAATTTCACTTAGTGTTATATCCAAAATATCATCTGCTTAATAATTATATATTTCCATAATCATAACGGTGAGATAACAATATTTGTGTTCTCGAAACACACACACTCACACACACACACACACACACACACACACACACACACACACACACACACACACACACACACACACACACACACACACACACACACAGCCATATATATATATATATATATATATATATATATATATATATATATATATATATATATATATATATTTATATATATATATATATATATATATATATATATATATATATATATATATATATATATATATATATATTCCTATAAGATAATTCATACTTCACTCGTTTCGCAGCCTGTGATATGTTTTTTTTTTTTTTTCATTCTTTTTTCTATGATAAAATAATTTAGCATGAAAGTAGATAATCTTATGTCATTTTCCCTTTATCATTTTAAGGGAAATCATTAAGACAAGATCCTCACATGAAATCCATTTTGGTGAAACAAATCTAAAATAAAGGCAAACATTCCTTAGAATGTCTACCTTTTTTCATTACATGATTAAAAGACAGCATCTTCCGCCTTTGGTGACCAGTCATCCTGTAGCGCAAACGTCCTAGAATTGAAGGTGAAGCAGACTGACTTGCTTCGCATTACAGGGAGTAGAATGAAATAAGATGAAGCTGATAAAGATGAGAGTAAAAAAAAAGAAAAGAAAAAAAAACCTGCGATATTATTTATGCTAATACTGTTATTGTAAGCAATGTTCCTTCACCACTTACTGTAGAGTAGTGGCTTTAGCAATTTTTGGTATTGTTACCCCAGGCACTGTTGTGATAGATCCATTGATCCATTGCCACAACTCTTACTACATTCGTCTACATGTATGTGAAGCTATCAAAAAGATAAATGCTGTAATACTTTTATTGAAATGTGTGTTTTTTTTCTTTTACTCAAGAAATACCCTTACCCAATACAGTTATTCCTTTGACCGGAAAAAAATACAACTACAACATAATTGCAAATTGTCAATTAATTTTAATTTCCTTTTTTATTAAAATAAATATATGTACACATTATTGATACATTATCAATGAGAAACATTGTCTTGTCTGCCATGTGAAATATGAGAGCCAAGGTCGAGAGAGAACAGTTCTTATCGTATATCAACATCTGCGTCTTATTACTAGCTGATGTGTTGGAATCAGCCTTACAAGTACTTCATGAACAATATTCGTCCATTTAGTTTTATAGGTATTCCATCACTTACTTCCCCCCAAAAAAACATATATACCAGTTTACAATAATAATATTAATAATAAAAAAAATCTCGTTTGCACCCAGAAAAGGCTTCATCAACTCCCCCCCCCCCTTGAAATGACTGCTATAGGACATGATCGTGACACCCCAAGTTATTGTTTCACTGATATGGACGACACATCGTGATCAACATTAGTGCCTCAAGGATTTTAAACCGCTAAATAATGTCCAAACTGAAGTGGGGTAAAATTCACCAGAACCCGGGCACTCTAAAACGTACTATTCCACAAATTTTCCTCAGTGAGACTGGGCTTGTCTCTCAGAGCAGAGCTTTCGCGATCGCATTACTGAACTTGACCATGGAGAATGTAAAGCCAAGGGCCTTAATGCTAAAACAAATATGTATGTAAATTGATGTATTATTTATTGTTCACTAAAAAGTCTGTGCATTATTGGTACATTATTAATAAAAAAAGAACATTGTTTTCTCTGTCCTTTGACGAAATATCAATGCCAGGGATAGAGAGGAGAGTTCATATCGATATCAGCGCTGACCTGCGTTCCTTCTAAAACCAAAATTCAACATGAATACTGCCATAGCATCAAGGAGGGGCTTCGGCTATAGTGTATGTATAAGTTCATAGCCATTATATATGCATTCGAGAAAATGTAAATAGTGAGATATTAAATTCTAAGTTCATGTTCAAATCAGGCCTTCCTCATTTGAGATTATCATTAACACTTACTTTTTCATTGCGTTTTTGTAATCAATCAAATATTAAAGATGTGTCATATTCATGATCTGCAAGATAATTGTGTTCTCTGGGATGATCATAAGTAGTCCCCAGGGTTATAAGAAGAATTATTAACTAGTGAAATTGTGATCGTCATGAAGATAAATGTCGTCATATACATTTAGCTACCTACACAATACTAGTTTCAGTTTCTTTTTTTATATACAAAGTGATCTAGTAAATCCATAGAAATCTATGAATATTTTCAATACTTCAAGAGTGTAATGATTGAATTTACCATACATACACATTTACGTTGTTGAATATTAAGATCTGCACAAGATCTGCAGCGAAGATATGACGGTAGTGAGTATGCATTTCTCGGATTTTAACTAGTGAAATAATTGATAGCGGTATAATAACTAACACGACAGTAAGAGTAATGGTAGTATTAATGATAATTATATGCAAACACAATTCGCGGATACATTATATACAAAATACTGCCTACTGCCTATACTGTTCTGAGTCATATAGTAAGTTTTTGAAAACAACTGCTGATTAGTTCATTTTATTTATCATTACAGAAACAAGCAACAGGTAACAAAACGAATTAAAATTAGATGAAACCTCAATCCTGCTTTTTTGGTATAAAACTCCATTTCCAAAAGGTCTTTAAGATGGAGGACCATAAAGACCATTGCCTGAGCCCCTTCCGCTACCTCCATTACCGCCAAAACCACCACCACCACTTCCGCTGCCTCCAAATCCTCCAGCGCCACCGGAACCGCCTCCAAATCCTCCAGCGCCACCGGAACCGCCTCCAAATCCTCCAGCGCCACCGGAACCGCCTCCAAATCCTCCGGCGCCACCGGAACCGCCTCCAAATCCTCCAGCGCCACCGGAACCGCCTCCAAATCCTCCGGCGCCACCGGAACCGCCTCCAAATCCTCCGGCGCCACCGCCGATTCCTCCCCCAACACCTCCGGAGCCTCCGATAACCTGACCGCCGGCTTCAGCAGCTGCCTGAAGTGCAGTCTGAAGATCCACTCCAATAGGAAGAGTGGGATTTTCTCCCTCTTCGTAGTTGACGAAATATACCTCAGGATTTGAAGGAGGTGCAACTGTCACCTCGATCACGCGCTGGCCTCCGTCACCTCCGCTCTTGTTTAGAACGTAGACAATGTTTTCCTGTTTTGGTGGTGGAACAATGATGGGTTCGGGTCCTGGGCCTTCTTCAGGAATGCGTACGAACAGGATATTGTGATCCACCCTCGGCGGTGGAATACTTGGTGGAGGTCCACTTTCCCCTTGAGGCTGTTCGGGAGCATCGTAAACGAACACATTTCTTGTAACGATGGGAACGACGCACGATCCGTCTACGTGTAGGATCTCTCCTTCTCTGCAGGCTCCCCCGGAACCTCCGCCCCCATAACCTTGTCCAGATGAAGACCCTCCACCGGCGGAGAATGCACTTCCTCCATTGGCGGAAAATCCACCTCCACCGCCGGAGATTCCACTTCCTCCACTGGCGGAAAATCCACCTCCACCGCCGGAAATTCCACTTCCTCCGGAGAATCCTCTGCCTCCGCCACTGGAGGAACCTCCTCCTCCTTGAACACCATGGGAAAATCCTCTTCCAGAGGGCGCTGCTAGATTATATCCTTGAGGAGCAGCGACACACGTAGCGAGCAAAGCCAAGGAAATGATCTGCACAGAATGAAGTCATCCTTAAATTTTTCAATATTAAAATTATAATGAAAATCAATACATTGTATTGTAATATAATCCATTTAAATTCTAACAAAAAATCAAAGATAATGATAACGGTAATTGTTTCCTCTAATGAATGGTATCTCTATATAAGTGTGTGTGTGTGTGTGTGTGTGTGTGTGTGTGTGTGTGTGTGTGTGTTGACTAATTAATCAAATTAAGTAGGAAATCTGTAATAATAAATCCAGTACATCTAAATACAAGGAGCAGTGAGAGTAGCTCTTACTAAGAACTTCATGGTGGAAGAATATACCGACTTGAATTGCACATCATCTTATATACTTCCAGTTCCTCCGCTCTGCGGAATCCCTTTCCCCTTCCATTTCAGACTTTCATACCTGGGTATGAAAATGCAATCGGCAAAAAAGATGATACCTTTAAAATCTAGTATGCACTCGAAAAAAATCGCAAAGACCTATACGCGTGCATATCTGTATATGTAGTAGGGCATACGCATCTTACAGATAAGAAATTGTATAGTTCAAAACCGAATGATTACGTAATGGGAAACTACCAAGGTTACGTTTAGATGGATTGTGTCTATTGTCTATCATTCCAAATCCCTATTTGGAAAGCCCATCCTTTTATAATACATGGCGTGGATCTAAATAATAATTTATGCTGATAATGTCCCATGGTTGTTTGTTATTGAAATTGTAAATGCTAAAATAAAGAAAAAGAAGAACAGAAAATAGTTAAATGAAACGATGTAAGTGCACCATAAATGCAACATTCTTATCCAAGTCATTGTCTCACTTGGTTTCACTTCGACCCATCTCGTCTTTTCTCATTGATTAGTAGAACCATAGTGTAGAACTTTACATCTAGGACAGTCATTTGGTTCATCGTAAACACAATCCAGAAAATAAAGAAATTCACGAAGAATTTCTAATGCGAATGCACAAATCCGTCTTTATCACTGTGATGCATGACAACACAAGCAAGCGAGGGCGCCATGCCGTGAGTATCGGAAGGTTGGTGAGTTAAAGGAACTACAGGAAAGAATAACGTTATATATTTTTAAGAATCCCTAATACCATCATTGTCATGTTTTCGGGAGAGAGAGAAAAAATATATATTACCAATACTATTACATAATTTCAATCGTCATTATCAACCTTATTGTCAAAATGCAGAGCACATAATCATCGCCATAATACCTGTTACCTTTTTTACCCTTCCTCCAGGGAATCCTCTGCCTCCGCCACTGAAGGAACCTCCTCCTTGAACGCCACTGGAAAATCTTCTTCCGGAGAACGCTGCTAGATTATATCCTTAAGGAGCAGCGGAATATTCCTATATACCTTGGAGTCCCGGAGACTGTTGAATGGTTCTAATAATAACTATCTGGATATTACTGTTAGGAGTAATGGTAATCATCGCACACATTAGAAGTATCACATAGTGTTATATTAATAATATCATCTGCTTAATAATGTTTATTCATGTCAATAATTATAATGAGAGATAAGTAAACACTTTTCATATATTGTTTTCTTATTGTGAGATAATTCATACTGAACTCGTTTAGCAACCTTTTTTTCTATAATAGAATGAATTATTTTGACAACAGATACAGTTCTGTCATTTGTACTTCATCATTTTAAGGGGATTGTTAAAAAATATGACTTTTACATGAAATCTATTTAAATCTGAAATAAAAGTAAACCCCATTTGGAATGACCATCTTTTAAAAATACATGGCTCTTAACACCAGCATCTTCCGCCTTTGGTGACCGGTCATCTTAACCTCCTTCCCGCAGCACAGACGCCCCGGTTTCGTTTGTGAAGCAGACTGACTTGTTTTGTAATACAGGAAATAGAATAAAATGAAATGAAACTTGTGCTGATAATCAAATGATAAAAATTGCGATATGTTTACCCTAATACTTTCATCGTCATTGATATTATATCAAAAGTTCTGGTACCATTTCTTTGTTAATTAACAAAACGTACAATAATTCTACATTATTAACAGAAAACATGGTATTGTCTGATAAAATATCAATGCCATAGGCAAGAGGACAGTGTACATCGCTTATTAGCATCTGCGTTTACAAGAAACTTAAAACCAGACAAGATTACGTAATCAATAATGATTATTTTATTGTTTCCTCATTTAAGTATTCGTTCATCAAGGTATTAA
>NC_091570.1:31314201-31316701 GCF_042767895.1 Penaeus vannamei
ATATATATATATATATATATATATATATATATATATATATATATATATATATATACATATATTCATACACACACACACACACACACACACACACATATATATATATATATATATATATATATATATATATATATATATATATATATATATATATATATATATATATATATATATATATATATATATATATATATATATATATATATATATATATATATATATATATACATATCCTCATTCATCATTGAAGAGCTCACGCTGATAGGGGCGCAATCACCCTTTGTTTCCTGCTGCCAGGGTCCTTCATGGCGAGCTACCAGGCAGGAACCCATTTTAAGCTTTTCTCCATAGGTTTGATTAATTTGCCCAGGGCACGCCTTCCTAGGCAGAATTCCTCAATATAAAGTTATTTCGAATAGAGACACACTTGCGAGGAAGATCATCCAGTGGGAAGCTTCCCACGTGCTCGTATAGCCTGAGTTGCCGATCACGGATTGTGCAAGTAAAAAGTTCTGTTACGGTGGAAGCGTTGGTTTGGCACGTGGTTTTGCCAAGTGTACCCCATGATCTGGCACAATGTTCTACTATAAAAGGCATCAAAATGAGATTCCATGGATTATGATAACGTCACGGTTTCACTACCATACAATAAAACTAGCATTATTAGGGCCTTGGAAGCCCAAGTACTGGCATCTCCAAATACTCTTGTCACGATAGTTCATGACCCCTAATACCAAGCCGATGCATCTACTGACTTCCTGGTCTGACGGCCCAAAGGTTTGAGCTAAACTACAAAGGTATGCAAATCTCTCCATGACCTCAATGTCTTCACCTGTTAGGTTCTCCTGACATGCCTCCAAATTCTTGGATCTTGGTCTTGGTCTAGGAGACATCTAGAACCATGAACTTCGCTTCTCTGTTAAATGCATTTATAGTTACCACTAGGGTCTCCAAGGACGCAGATGAAATAGGAAAACCCTCAGCAGTCAAGGTCACTAACCTTGATATTTCCCAAAGTTGCTTCACAATAATGTTGGACAGTAGCTCTGCCTAGTACCCAGTCCATCCACGTGTTGAGAAGTGTTGGTGCAAAAACACAGCCTTGTCTCACTCCTGAACTATATATATATATATATATATATATATATATATATATATATATATATATATATATATATATATATATATATATATATATATATATATATAATGCTCAACAGGCCCACACCACACTTTACAGAAATTTCAGTACCTGTATAAGACTTGCTATTAATCCAATACTCCATGTTGGAATTCCTCTTGATCTCAGGATCTCACAGACTGATTCTTTTCAATGTAAGCTACAAACAACCCACGTCGGAACTCATGATGGCGCTCTACAATGACTCGACGTCTGGTATGGACTTACCAGGAGTGTGTCCAGATCGCTCCGGCCACTGGTGCCTCAGCAGGTCTTCTCTGATTCTTTTCAGAAGGATGTGAGCGAAACCCTCTCCTGGTATGCTTCACAGTGTAGTGCTTCAGTGATTGGTACAGTCCCATCGATTCCTTTTCCCCTTCCAGAGAGGGATTACTACACCCTTCAAAAGATCATGGGGAATGGTACCAGACTGCCAGATGGCAGCCAAGACAGCATTTAAATCCCGCACCATAACTTCACCACTAGCCTTTAAACCACATGATTTGGGTGACGTGCTTATGCCGTCATTGAATAATTTGGGTCGAGGGCCAGCTGATGTGAACATACCATCTTGGGCCAAAACGACCGTGGGCCGGATGACGTGAACTTGCCGTCATAAGCGAAAGCCAGAGTGACGAAAGGAGTCGCTACGGGTTCACAAACCATTTGGAATGTGATTTGGCTCATTTGACGTTTAGAAGGGGATTTAGCATTTTCCCATCGATAAAAGATACACAACATGATTTCCTTTACTGTATTTTCTATGTTGCTCATTACTGACTGTGTACTATATCGTAACACTTTTTTTTAAAGATAAATTGCTTTTTAAAGTAATTTCCATTTTAGTTATTAATCATCTTTCATTATCTGTTATGAATTATATTTCACTATCAATTATTATCTATTAATTGTAAAATGAGATTTGGAAAAATACGAAATTTGTTACTCCTTTCGTCACCAGAGTAACAACAATAAAACACACAAATATAGACAAAATATACAAGAAATCCTGCCTAAGCGATGTATTACTAAAATTAAATATATTACCCTAATCCCCCCCCCCAAAAAAAAAATAATAATAAAATAATAATAATAATAATGATAATAGTCTTAATAGCACTAATAAACACGATAATCATACAACAACAAAAAAAACAAAAAGTAACTGTAAGACTTAGTCTAGAACATGATATATTGGATCTCTGTCTGGACAGTAGGGCTAATGATAGAGCCAATGATAATGTTGATATATGGATATGAGAATGATGATGATAATGATAATACTAATAACGATAGTATTAATGATAACAGGAATATCAA
>NC_091570.1:31321701-31326701 GCF_042767895.1 Penaeus vannamei
AATGACTTTGAACAGTAACTCTGCCCAGTATCCAGTCCATGCAAGTGTTGAAAAGAGTTGGCACAAGGACACAGCCTTGCCACACTCCTGAACGAACAGGAAAAAAGCTTGACAGGCCCCTACCACACTTTACAGCACTTTTAGTACCAGTATACAGTCTTGCTATAAGTCTAATAACCGAGTTCTGCACACATGAGACCGGTGCAATTCCCGATCCCCTGCCAGACAAGCCGCACAACAAGCATCTGTGGCTTCCAGTGTCTCCTGCGAGATGGAATTCTGTATTGCTCTCTGGTGTACACCAATCGTATCTTGAGCTGCATCAAGCATTTCATGCTTAAAGGTATCCCACAGGAGAACAAGGTCCATCAGACTGTCGAGCATTGTGAAACGACCGGAGATTCCCTCAGGAAAACCACGGGCACACTCCCCCTCCCTCAGCCTGTCCAAATGAAACACCCTAGGGTGATCATTTGACCGCTGGGGAGTTTTGAAGTGGACCTGGAGGGTAGCCACAACCAATCTATGGTCAGTACCACAGAACTCAGCACTCCTGTACACCCTCCAATTCTGGAGGATCCTCCAATGAGTGCTAACGAGTATGTGGTCAATCTCCTTGGCTGCATTACCCACACCGCTGTACCATGTCCAACGATGTGGGTCTGGGTGATGGTACCAGGAGCCAGGAATCCTCAATTTCTGGGACCTAGCAAAGTCCCGGAAAAGGAGCCTATTCTTACTACTGGCATCAGCTCCTGAGCCATGGGGAACAACAGACATCTCATAGCCAGCTTGATCACAACCAGATACCACATTGAAGTCACCCAGAACAATGCAAATATCTCGCTGGGGACATCTGTCTGCAAGTTTGGCATAGAACATCTCTTTCATGTCAAGTTTACAAACATCGGTAGGAGCGTACACAGCAATAAGAGACATGAAGCCAAAAGATAGCTTCAGTCTCAATACCATTATACGCTCATCAACAAGAGTAACCTCAACTACCGAGGGCTGGAGTCTGCTGGAGATGGCAATGGCTACTCCCTGGAGGTGATGACCGTCGCTGTGGCCCGACCAGTAATGGGTGTAGCCACTTAGACTGATCATGCCACTGCCAGGTCTCCTCACCTCTGAGAGCGCAGCCACCTCAACTCTCAGCCTCCCCTGTTCCCTCGACAGCAGAAGTAACCGATCATCCTAACGCAAAGAATAGACGTTCCAAGCCCCAACCCTGACTTCTCCCCTGCAATTCAGCCTCGGGCTGTTACTACGGGTGAATGCCAACTCTACCACCCCCGCCGACGCTGCCCCACATAAAAGGGGGTGGCGGGCTGCGGGTCTCATCATCCACCTATAGGGTTCCCGAGGGCTTTCTCCCACAAGCTTCACTCTGGGCTGGTGGTTGCCAGAGTGCAGGCGAGAAGAGCAGTTCCTGTTCCCAGCCTGTGCTCCAGCAGTTAACCCCCCAGCAGGGCCCACAGTCTGCCTCACTTGCTGGGTGGGAGGGACTTTTCCCCTCCTCCCAACCTTTCCCTTTACGATGATCACTGCCGATTGGTTATATCTGGGGGGAGGAGGAATGGCAAGGCCCACCTCCCCCGAGCCTCCCATTAACCCCAGGGGGCCTTGGGGGCAGAAGTTGGTACAGGGCCAGGGCGTGTCCACAGGCCGATGGGCCATGATCCTGAACCTCTGGGGCCTCCTGCTGCTCCAAGATCCCCCACAGTTTAGCCTGGGACTGCAAGGTACCCAATTTCCATGGGAGGCCACTAGGAGGCACTGCAGGAGTCGATGAAGGAGAGGCTGTGCATTGGCACGGGGAGGCTTATGCAGCGCTGCTCCCTTTTTCGCACTAGGCTAGTCAGCGGTGGCAGCTGCAAGCGAGGAGGCATGCAAGCACTTAACACTAACTAGACTACCACACCATCGCTTCACATCACCCTATGCGTGGAGCACCCACCTACACACACACACACACACACACACACACACACACACACACACACACACACACACACACACATATATATATATATATATATATATATATATATATATATATATATATATATACACACACACACACACACACACACACACACACACACACACACACACACATATATATATATATATATATATATATATATATATATATATATATATATATATATATATATATAAAATATATATATATGCCTATAAAAGTAATAAAGATGTTAGCTATAATAGTAATAACAATGAAGATGATGTCAGTATAGCAATGACATAAATGGAAATGATAATGATATTTGTCACAACGCTTATAACAATATTCATGTAATAAGAACGAAAATTTAAATGTTAAAGATATTGGAACAGTAACCGTAAGTAACCGTTGTTAACTTTATAATGGTTATAATAATAATGATAATACTGATGGTTATAATGATGATAACAATAATAACACTAATAATGATACTACTAATAATTGTAATGGTAATAATAAGAAAAATGCAAGAACGATAATAATGATTAAACTTGTATTAATAACAATAATGATAACAATAATAATAGCAATAACAGATACCAATAAGAATAGTAATAGTACTACTACTGACACTAATAATGATCATGACGATAATATTGATATTTATAATAAGTATAACAATGAAAAATATTTACGTTACAGTAATAGTAACATTAGTGGTAAAAAAATATTTATGGAATAATAACGCCTCCAGAACCAACGCCAAAGTACAGTAGCAATAAGATTTATATCATGACCACAGAAACAATAACAATTATACACACACACACACACACACACACACACACGCACACACACACACACACACACACACACACACACACGCACACACACACACACACACACACACACACACACACACACACACACACATATATATATATATATATATATATATATATATATATATATATATATATATATATATAGTATATATACATATATACATATACCCAATATCAATAGTAGCACTTGTAATCATCATGAACAGTGAAGGTAAATGCTACTTACTATAAGATGAAAAAAAAAGTTGAAGCCATCTTTAAAAGTGTAAATAGTGTGATTTGCGACTACTGACATGTTGCTTATCGTTGTTACGCGTTTCATTATCAATTTTAGAAAACAATAAAAGAAACAATAATCAAAGTATACTCTCTGTTGTTATTATATTTAACATGGATTTCGGAAAAAAAAAATTGTTTGAAGCTAATCATTAATATATAAGCTGTCATCCCCTTTTTCTCCAAACCCCGGACGTCCCGGGTTACAGCCCGGACGCAAACTCTTCGCGTCCGGGTTTTGATGCCGGACGCGTCGAGCTCATGACGTCATCATTTGTGGAGGCGGAGCCCATCCCTTGGTCAAGAACAAGCTCGGTCCCCTTGCTTCTGCGCATCCGTGACAGTGTTTCTTCCCAGGGCCCTTCACTGAGCGTTAGGTCAGATGCAAGTTAGAATAAATTATTTTCAATTAAGACAGGGAAAAAATCGCTAAACAGGCAACAGTCACCGGTGATTAATGTACCCTTACAACTTTCATATCTCTATGCAATAGTACTTCAAGGAAAAAACAATTCACAAGCTCAAACAAAAAACAAACACCATGTAAATTTGCACCATTTCCGGTCGTAAACACTTTGTCCCGAAAAGAATCCGTTGGCTTCAGCTTCGTGTATATAAAGCTTACTACTTTCATAAAAAGCAAAAAAGTTTTATATGTTGTATATACTTGTATATACCTTATATAAAGTGAAACTCAAGGGAATTATATTTTTAGATTATCCGTGAATACAATTTTGACTATAGGTCTTTAGAAATCGAGTATTTATCATATGATTGCTTTCGGACACCAATCGAAATCGCTAATACCGCGGGAGCAGCAAGGTGCGATGAAGGCATATTTCTTATTATTAAGAGTCAAAATGCCTTATATGTAATCACTTGATATATTTGAGTGACTGTAATACTCTTGCCACATTTTCATTGTAACTGTCATCAAATGAATGCAGGTAAGGGAAAGTGAAAATATGCGGAGAATAAATATAAAGAAATATTAACGACTGAATAGAGAGAGAGTAGAGAGAGAGAGAGAGAGAGAGAGAGAGAGAGAGAGAGAGAGAGAGAGAGAGAGAGAGAGAGAGAGAGAGAGAGAGAGAGAGACAAACAGACAGACAGACAGACAGATAGAGATAGAGAGACAGAGACAGAGAGAGAGACACACAGAGAGACAGAGAGACACACACAGAGACAGAGAAAGATAGAAAGAGAGAGAGAGAGAGAGACAGAGACAGCGATTGAGAGACACAGAGAGAGAGACACACACACACAGAGAAAGAGACAGAGAGAGAGAGAATCAAATTCAAAACACTTACTTCCATTATTTGTATTGGTTCTTCTTTGTTCATATGCAGGGCAGTGTACAGTAATACAAAATAACTGAAGATATTATGAAGTTCATTCGTAGGGGAATTATAAAATAAGATCATATAAATTGGCTACATCATTAGAAATAAAGGTACGTGGTTTGGCTTTTCATTTAATTATTAGATGTCATTGACAATTCAAAAATAGCTCCTTCAATTTCCTTTTGAAAGTAATTAGATTGTAGATGTTTCTAATATTTTGTGTTAGGTTTATCCAGATACTGGGTCCTCGGACCTGTTTCTTTATGTGCAGAGAGTTAATATGTCTGGCTTTAATGCCTATTTTGTTACCAATTATTTGCAGGTGGATAAACCAATGACATTCACCCTATTTGAATTTATGAATGGATATGTCTATGCCATACTGACATTTTGCTTAAACGTTTAACCAGTTTCGTGTAGGGGTTATATAGTCATATTAATTTCCGAGAGAGAGAGAGAGAGAGAGAGAGAGAGAGAGAGAGAGAGAGAGAGAGAGAGAGAGAGAGAGAGAAAGAGAGAGAGAGAGAGAGAGAATGAAAGAAAGGGAAATGGAGACAGAGGGGGGTT
>NC_091570.1:31439909-31441260 GCF_042767895.1 Penaeus vannamei
AGTACAGTCAAAGTAGAGATAACCACGTTTATATACCTTCTAATCTATATTCTGAGCCCTAATGTAATCTTGGTTCTTTTGTGAATTAATGTTGTGTATATTTTATTACGTTAATATCTAAAACATAAATCTTGTATAAAAAATAAATATAATTTCTTCTTACTTTCATATTACTCTTTTTTGTAGACTGCCTGAAGATTTAGTTACTGCTATAAAAAATAGATTATATGTAGATTATCATTTACAGAAATAACTGCTGACATACTGATCGTATAGCATTGTGATATTATAATCGCAATATTTACCACGAATAAAATAAATTATATCAGGCCACACACACACTCACACAGACATACACACACATCCGCATACAAACACACACATATATAAATATATAGATGGATACATATATATACGCATGCATATATATATATATATATATATATATATATATATATATATATATATATATATATATATATATATATATATATATATATATATATATATATATATATATATATATATATATATTTCTTATCTCTGCGTCAATCTTGCTGCATTCTATGGCATTCACATGGTATTCTGAAGTGTAGCTTGTACATGTTCCCCCTCTTTTGCAAGGTACTAAAGGTAATAACTGGATACGATTGTAGAAATACCACATGCTGCAGCTGTGATTAAGAAGTATTTCTGATCATATTACGTTTATTAAATACTAAAATAACATCCACAATTGGTAGTGTCCCATTACTGTGTTATATGGGCCTACGTCTGCAATATGGCGTCGTAGAGGTACGAGGTGCCAACTTTCACATTTTTTGGCGGGGTTTTGTCCCCCAGAGCCCCGGTCTGGACGATCAGCTGATGGATAAACAGAATTGCCAACTAGCTACCAGAGAATGACAAAATAAACCGAAAAAATCTAAAAAAAAATTGTCGAGCACTTTTACACGGTCCGACAAAGTAAACATCAGAGCGGGAGGCGGGGGGGGGGGGGGGGTCAGAGATTTAGTTATAACTCCTTTACTTTTATATACTTGGCAAAAATATTACGTCACGGGATTGCCAAAGCCCACTACATTACAGGAGATTTTTTTTTTTCGATTATTTTTATTATTGTCTGTCCAGCCTTTCTTGAAAATTATATATGTAAAAATAAAAGGCTGTGGAAGAAACAAAAATGTAATTTAATAAATATGCAGAGGAAAGTTTTCCTATACAAGTCACATATATATACAAACGGCGGTCACTTACGAGATGATTCGCAATGCTCCCATTAGCACGTACTATGGTGGAGTGACCGATTTCCCCCCAGGTGGCTATGTTGTGGGGGACCACCGCGCATGCG
>NC_091570.1:31469260-31476760 GCF_042767895.1 Penaeus vannamei
AATCTTCCATTTATTATTATTATTATTTTTTTATATATACGTTACGGTACATAAGTAAATGCATGCATGTATTTCTATGATCCTGTAAGATATTATAAAGGCAGGACGGTGTACCATATTTTCGAGAAAAATAATTCTTACGCAATTATTCAAATACTGTTCATAGTCTCGCACTTATGCTATTAATCCAATAATACTTGTTGGAATTGCTTTCAGTCTCAGGATCTCCTTGAGTGATTCCCGCTGCACAGTATCAAATGTCTTCTTGAGGTCGACGTTAGCTGACAGCAGCCCAAGCCCAGACTCACAACACTACAGTGATTCGAAGTGTCAGGATAGACCTACTGGGAGTGAATCGAGATTCTTCTGGCCTTTGATGCCTCAGCAGATGGTATCGCAATGGGATTTAGGATGATCTGGCCACTTACTGAGCGGACTGCAATCGCCCATGAGGAACACTGGAAGTTTTCAGGGCATGGTAGGCAGAGCGATTTACTTTTACTAAGAACTGGCCTTTTAACTCCTCTCCTCCTTATAAATTGTTCCTTGTCCCTTCTCAGCTGTGACTGACTCCTGCACACCAGGGAATTGTGAAAAGTACGATCCCCTATTAGACGAACAGCACGAAAAGCTTCTGTGGCGTCCAATATCTCCTGCGAGACCTACACTGACTGCCGCTGTCAGGTCTTCTCGCCTCCGAGAGTAGACCTGCCTGAGGTTACGCCTCAGGTAGTCACTCCATGTGGACTCCACCTCTGCCGACTAACTACTGGCCGCTGGTACACGGATGGGATTGATAACCCCAGATCCCAGATATATATGTAAACTTCGCTGTAATAATACGATTAAAAGGGTCTTTACTTTTTCCTTATGATTCATCCGCACTCAATCTCTACTCTCATTATCTCTATTTATACGTATTCTTTTGCATTCCTCTTCCTGTTTCTACCTTCCATTTTTGAGACTGGTTGCCAATACATTTGATTTCACTTGCAATTCTTTAAACTTTTGAACAAAAATTGATTCATAGAGCGCAGCTGTATATATATTTTGATAAGATAAAAAAGTATTCGCACGGAATGACAAATGCCACATCATATGATTTCATTATATTATGTATTATGTCTCTTTTGAGTAATATTTTGCCCTGTTAAGAAATGACCGCTCTGAAAAGACACTGGACTTTGAATACGCTCTTACAGATTTTTTTGTCTTTAATCACATTTAATAAAATCCCGAAAAAGTTATTACTGGATAAAAGGATAAACTAAACACACAGTAGAAAAAAATATTTTACCTGTACATCATAACAATAAATACATACACATTATATTAACATGCTTAAGTTCGAAAATTTGAACTTGAGGGAGTTAGAGATCTTGAAATAAATCCTCTTTTTCCTCTGCTACTTCTGCTACGCCTATTTCCAGCTCCAGGAATGAGGACTTTGTGATTACTGAAGGTCACACTAGTACTTCTACCTGCTGTAGACATTCTAATACCTCCAACTAACCCCACAGAATCGCCTTGTATACGTCCAGAATTTCCAACCACTGTATCACTAATGACACCTAAAGCGTTATCCATATGTATACCTATTGGAAGAGAGGGATTCTCTCCATCCTGGTAATTAATGAAATAAACTTGAGGGCTCGGAGATGGAATGGAATCAAACTCGATTACCCGCTGTACTCTCTCGTCCACTTTCCTCAAAATATAAACGAGGGTCTTGCGCCTTGGTGGAGGAAGGACGACTGGCTCCGGCGTCGGGGGCTCTTCAGGCACGCGCACGTAAATGTGGTTTTGATTTAGCTTCGGTCGTGGCAGAGCGGGAGGCGGGCCGATGGGTTGATAGGGCTGCTCCGGGGCTTCGAAGAGGTAAAGATTCTTCCTGATAACGCATGTCCCATCTGAATGGATTATCTCCCCTTCTTCACAGCCAACACTGAGTAAGGTTCCGCCACCACTATCTGGAGACAGACCATGCGAAAGTCCATTTACAGCGTATTTTGGTAAGTAATTTCCCTGAGGTGCCGCAGCAACCACAACTGTCATGACGAAAGGAATCTGCAGATAAGGTGGATTAGAGTTTGAGGTAATTTTGAATACACGTTGTATAAGCTCTGAAAACCCATATAACTGTCACATTTGCTCCATAAGGTTTCATAACTCTTAATCATGACGTAAATCGTCACAAAAAGATATTGAAGAACATGATGTGCCCTCTATCAGTAATGTGGCATGTAAAGCAATTCATCGCGGTGTATAAAAAACTACTCTATAAGAAATAAATGTTCGATAATGTTCAAGACTCACAAGGAAATTCATGGTATATAAAGCGGAGGATTGACAACTTACATCAGCTTTTATAGGCTGTGCAGTTCCATGACCTGACTGCTCCGCCCTCTCCTAGTCCTCATCCCGCCCATCTGTCAACTGCTCTTTTCGACTTTGCGTAACCTGGGGTTACTGTAGGAAAAAATAAACACAAAAAGAGTTAAACAGCTGAAAAGGAAAAAATGTGTTCCTAAATTTCCACTGATTCCCCATCTCTCTTGTTACTGTGTTTACTTATGACTGGGCATCTTTAGGAATTAAATTTCGCATATTCATTCAAACATGAACACCCGTACCCACACACACACGCACACAAGACGAGAAAACAAAACATAGAAAAGAAAAAGAACAAAAAATATATGCACACACACACAAACACACTTGTGCGTATATATTTGCATCTGCATCGAAATATATATATATATATATATATATATATATATATATATATATATATATATATATATATATATATATATATATATATATATATATATGTATATATATATATATATATATATATATATATATATATATATATATATATATATATATATATATATATATATATATATATATATATATATATATATATTGTGTGTGTGTGTGTGCATATGAACATATGAACATATGTACATATATATATATATATATATATATATATATATATATATATATATATATATATGAAAATATATATATATATATATATATATATATATATATATATATATATATATGTATATATATATATATATATATATATATATATATATATTAACGTGAAAAGCAGTTTTAATGAGATGGCAATTCACCTATGCTTTTCGGCTAAAGAGGCTTCAGCGTTCCTGTGTAGATAAGCTAAAAGGGAATCGATTTATATTGGAACCCTCGAACCTTTCCTGTCTAATCCCAAAATAGATCATACCCTCCTGAATAACACGGCAATGAATGACAATGCCTGAAACGCCTCTCGGAGAATCGGACAATGAGATGACTAGGTTTAATTTCATTAACTCGTGCTGCCCCTGACCCCTTAGTCTCAAGTGGCATCGTCATACAATACACTGTTCGTCGTTCATTTACTGATAGCTCTCACTGGTTTAATCACAGGCCACATAAAGCTATCGAAAATCTTCAAGCAACCTAACCCCACCGTTCATCTTTTAATAGAGCAAATACTAAGGCTGGTGTTCGATGCTTTATATTTATCTATCACCTCTGACTGTGTATGGACATAAACGTAATAAATGATTGTAGTAATGATAATGATCATGATATTGATAATGCTCATAAGGATAATAATATTAATAGTGATTATAATGATAATGATAATGATATTTACAAGGAAATAATAAGAGTTATGATGATAATAATGACTAAAATGATGAAAATAATGATAAAGGAATAACAATTATGATAATAATAATGATAATAACAATAGTAATAATAATAATAATAATCCTGAGGATAGTGATAATAGAAATTAATAATGATAATTATAATAACAATAATGATAACAACAATAACAATGATAATAATAATAAGGACAATAACAACAATGATTATGATATAAAAAATGATGATGATGTCATCAATGATGGAAATAATAATGATAATACCATAAATAGAGGAACAATAGCTCTAACAGTAATGACGATAATTAGTCATAAAAAAATAATAAAAATAGTAATGATGGTAATCAACATGACGATGATTAGGAGAAAAGTGAAAATAAACACAATAATGATAAAAATGTAAGAGATGAAAAATATATGATAATGAATGCACCAATGATGATGATAAACAATATATATATATATATATATATATATATATATATATATATATATATATATATATATATATATATATATATATATTGTGTGTGTGTGTGTGTAGGCAAACAGGGAGATAGATATATAGATATGCATTCATGTATACATACACATGCATGAATAACACACACACACACGCACAAACACACGCGCACACACACACACACACACACACACACACACACACACATACATACATACATACATACATACATATATATATATATATATATATATATATTTATATATGTATGTACATATATATATATATATATTTATATATATATATATATATATATATATATATATATATATATATATACACCGTTAATAATTGCCAAATTCTTGACAACTCTGAATCTGCCAAATATATATATTTTTTGAGAAAATTGCCAGTTTAGCAAATGAGACGTTCTACGACTTCAAAAGACAGACACTGGTTACCATCTTTTAGCAAAGCCAGACACAAAGCTTTGAAATCTTTAAAGGAAGACCCTAGCATCATAATAACAAGACCTGACAACCTGACAAAGGAAATGACCATGTCACAAAAGTAAATATATTGCTATTAGACCATACAAAATATAAAAAGTTAGATAATGAGCCTTTTTCTAACACCATTCAACTAATGGATAAACTGAAAAGAACGCTAAAATGTTTGAAAGATAGTGACACCATTTCCTCTGATACATATAATCAACTCAGAGCATCTAGCTCTTTACGTGGAATGTTATATGTGCTGCCAAAATTTCATGAACTTGATGTGCCGAGCAGACCTATCTTGTCAGCTTTAAAAAACATTTAATTATAATCTAGCTCAATTCTTAGTGCCAATTCTCAAACCTATAACTAACAATGAATACACTGTCCAAACTTTTAATTTTGCCAAGTATATGTCTCAAATTAGTCTTGAAACCCATGTTGTAATGGCTAGTTTTAAGATACAGTCATTATTTACATACCGTTGAAAGAAATAATGAATATTTGTACAAACAGATCATTTGAGAATACTGACAATGTGCATAACCTTTCAAGGACCAATTCAAAGAATTGCTAATATTATCTGTGGACAATTAAAATTTCATGTTTAACAACCAATTGTACTCTTAAACTGATGGTGTAGCAATGGGAAGCCCGCTTGGCCCAACTCTTGCTAACGCTTATTTGTACTATCACGAGAGTAAATGGTTAGCAGACTGCCCTTTGCATTTTAAACCAATAATGTATAAAAGATATATAGATGTATTCCTGTTATTTAATGTTTCACATATAAGCATGTTTTTAGATTATGTCAACTCAAAACATGTCAACATACAGTTTACCTCTGAAGTCGAAGTAAACAACTTTTTTGGATATTAGACTTGAACCTTTAAAACCTTCATGTACAGAAAACCGACCTTCACTGGTAGTGGTTTAAATTATTTAGCCTTTCTACCCATGGTGTTTAAAGTTAATGCTACCAGAACTTTGTTGTACAGATGTTTTTATATTTATTTAGACTGGCATTCTATTAACAAAGAACTTAAATTCTTATAAATCTTCTTTTTGAAAAAAAGAAAGAAAATCCAATGGCTGTTATTAAAAAACACGTAAGGTTACTCTTAAATCAGATGCTCTGTCCAAAACCAATGAATGATACTGTACCTCGGGATATCGATACCTTAAAAACGAAAAGAACTACAAAAACTACTAAGTAACCATTTTCCACAAATCTTATTCAGAATGATCTTCACCAATTCCAGAACAATTCGTTCGTTCTTCCTGACAAAAGAGCCTTTTCCTAAACATCTGTGATCCAGCATAGTGTACTCATACAAATGTTCGGACATTACGTCCCCTATCATCTCCCATGCACTCACTTATCCGGGATCATTCACTTAAAACAAATCATGAAATAAAACTAGATGACTTCTCAGTATAATAGATTTAAGAATTTTTGAATCATTATTGATTAAAGAAATAAAATCTGACTTAAACAATAATGAAAGTTCAGTTACTCGATATACACTGAAATAATTCCTCCCCCATCACTCCCTCACTCACAACGGACATTCAGACATTCAAACCTCCGCAAACTACCGTCAGGTCAACAAGACACAAACACATACTCCACACTACACCTATGGAGAAAATTCGTAAGCATAATTTCCCTTCTTATTTTCTAAGTTACTTATCAAGTTGCGTTACTATTATTATTTTTGTTCTTATTTGCCTTTGTAATTCTATATTCAGTATTTGTGTAGATGATTTGTATTTTGTATTTCTCTTATATGCAGATTCTGATAATGGACACAGTTGTTGATGTCCGAAAGCTCAATAAATAAATGAATATACGGAAGATGTGATTTCCTGCTGTCCTGATCCTCCTGTTTATTATAAGAATCCGTTTCCCCCGTGGAACATCTATTGTGGAAATACACACACACACACACACACACACACACAGACACACACACACAATCATATATATATATATATATATATATATATATATATATATATATATATATATATATATATATATATATATATATGTATATATGTATATGTGTGTGTGTGTGTGTGTGTGTGTGTGTGTGTGTGTGTGTGTGTGAGTGTATGTATGTGTGTGTGGGGGGGAGTGTTTGTGTGTGTGTATGTATGTATGTATGTATATATATACACATATATATTTATATATATATATATATATATATATATATACATATATATACATATACATACATATATTTGCATATATTTACATACACACACACACACACACACATACACACACACACACACACACACACACACACACACACACACACACACACACACACACACATATATATATATATATATATATATATATATATATATATATATATATATATATATATGGATATATATATATATATATATATATATTTGTATGTATATGTATATATATATATATATATATATATATATATATATATATATATATATATGTATGTATATATATATATATATATATATATATATATATATATATATATATATATATATATATATATATATATATGTATATGTATATATATGTATGTCTGTGTGTACATAGGAGAGAAAGAGAGAGAGACAGAGAAAGCGTGTGGATAGTTGTGGAAGTTTTTCGATTGTTATGTAAAAGCATAGAAATAGACAAAAAAAAGAAAAAAAATAGAAAAAAAGAACTAGATTTAGAAATATATATGTTTGGACATACTAATATATATGTAAACAGACACGAATGATGTATACATGGACACTAATGAATGAATATACGCATTCATGCATATATATTATCTGTTCTCTTTCTCTCCTT
>NC_091570.1:31566760-31570062 GCF_042767895.1 Penaeus vannamei
AATTAATTTTTTTGACAAGATAGATAAATATTGGTGATCTCAGACTTTTTTTCCTTCTCTCCTTTTTTTTTGTCTTTTTTATTTCCTTTTTATTATTATGATAATTAAGTATTTGTATCTTATTTAGTAATTATTTAATAACATATGTTATGTCAGGCACATAAAAGTCGTCCTTCCTTTTCTCTCTGTCATAAATTTTCTTTGTGTTAAGTCGGTTGTTACTAATCTACAGAAAACATTTTACAGCTACATATTCGTTGAGTATTAATTCCTAAGATATGCGTGTATTTATCTATGCATATATTTTAGAAACAAAGAAACAAGTATAAACTTTTTCATATATATTTGGTAAAAAAACATAAACAATAGTAATAAAATATTAACTAACCATATTGGCATAAAGGTCAATACTTGGCAAGTTGAAATTATTTCTTTTTTGATGTTTAAGGACCAGAATATAAAGTGGATGGAGTACCAGCACTGCTTCCACTTCCTCCAAATCCGCCGCTAACTCCTGCTCCACTTCCGCCAAAGCCTCCGCTTCCTCCACTTACGCCACCGAAACCTCCACTTACCCCACCTGCACCGCCGAATCCTCCACTTCCACCTCCACTACCCCCAAATCCTCCATCTCCTCCAAAACCACCTGCTCCACTACCGCCAAATCCTCCATCTCCTCCAAAACCACCTGCTCCACTACCGCCAAATCCTCCATCGCCTCCAAAGCCACCTGCTCCTCCAGCGCCTCCGATCACTTGACCGCCAGCACTTGCGGCAGCGTTGAGAGCAGTCTCAAGATCCACACCAATAGGAAGAGTTGGGTTCTCTCCCTCTTCGTAGTTGACAAAGTACACCTCGGGATTGGTAGCTGGAGGAGCAGTAACCTCGATTACTCGCTGGCCTCCTGCTCCGTCGTTCTTGTTCAGGACATACACGATGTTCTCTTGCCTTGGAGGAGGAACAATGATGGGTTCAGGACCTGCTCCTCCTTCAGGAAGACGCACGAACAGAACGTTATGGTCAACTCTTGGTGGTGGGACACTTGGTGGTGGACCGCTTGGCTGCTGAGATTGTTCAGGAGCATCATACACAAACACATTTCTGGTGATTACAGGAACAACGCAGGATCCATCCACATGCAGGATCTCTCCATCACGACACCCACCAGCGGAACCTCCAGATCCACCACCAAATCCACCGCTGCTTCCACCGGAGAATCCTCCGTCAGAGATTCCACCGCCACTTGAGAATCCTCCACCAGAGGTTCCACCACCACTTGAGAATCCTCCACCAGAGATTCCACCGCCACTGGAGAATCCTCCACCAGAGATTCCACCACCACTTGAGAATCCTCCACCAGAGATTCCACCACCACTGGAGAATCCTCCACCAGAGATTCCACCGCCACTTGAGAATCCTCCACCGGAAATGCCACTTCCAGATGAGTGACCTCCACCATGGGAGAATCCACCTCCTGATGGCGAGGCCAAATTGTAGCCCTGAGGTGCCGCGTAAGTTGCGACCACGAGTGCCGAGAGAACCTGTAAAAATAAAAGGGGCGTGGATATTATTTTGCAAGGGCACTATTTCAATTTTGCATTATTTTCGCATTACATACCCTCTGTTTGTCTGAATATATATGCGTAAGTGTCTTAATATTTGGGTGTTTATGTCACTTTGTAACTGAAAGTATGTATGCCTGAGTATGCTCATATGATCATGTTTATAGAACAGGCTTATATGAAGTAAATAAACTTAAATATCACTACATCCCTCTTATTTAAGGGAGCGGAACAGGAAGTACTACTCACCAAGAGCTTCATGGTGGAAGATGCTGGCTCGTCCAGTCAAGCTCCTCCTTATATACTTCCATTCACTCTCTTTCCTCTCGCACTCCCAGTGACCCCATTTTTCGTAATCACAGTTGCTTGTTTAATTGTTGTATTTTATTTCCTTTATCCCGTTGCGCTGTAGATACTTGAAGGAAATACATTTCTTAGTTTATTTACTCTCAAAATTTCCCCCCACTCCCCACAAACACATGTAAATAAATATTTATGTAAATATGTATATATGTACATTTATCTCTCTCTCTCTCTCTCTCTCTCTCTCTCTCTCTCTCTCTCTCTCTCTCTCTCTCTCTCTCTCTCTCTCTCTCTCTCTCACTCTCTCTCTCTCTGCCTCTCTCTCTCTCGTTCTCTCTCTCTCTCTATCTATCTATCTATCTATCTATCTATCTAACTCTCTCTCTATTTCTATCTCTCTCTCTATCTCTCTCTCTCTCTCTCTCTCTCTCTCTCTCTCTCTCTCTCTCTCTCTCTATCTATCTATATATATATATATATATATATATATATATATATATATATATATATTTGTATATACATGGACAAATATTCACATGTGTGTTTATATATGTTGTTTGTTTGTGTGTGTATTTGTGTATTGTGTATTTGGTTATATGTCTGTGATTTGTATTATGTGTGTGTTTTTTTAAATGAGGTAGAATATTCACAATGAGCAAGATTAGTCATAAATTGGGGCACAGGATTAGGTAGTCTATATTATGAACTGAATTTAGAGTAATATCGTATTATATTCAGTTTTTTTTTTCATGCTGTATAAAATTTAGTGTTCATTATAGGAATAACATTATAAATATATCTACTAATATTTATCGACTGCTATTGCTATTACTATTAAAGCTGTTATTATCAATATTATAACTATAATTATGAGGCCATCTATAATTAGAATGGTCAATGATGTTGACTATACGAACAAAAATATTGACATTTTTACTTATATTGAAATCATCTAATGATAGTGTTACAATTATTGCACAGATACTACAATCGATATTACTATTATGGCTATTACTGTTGCTGCTAATTATACTCCAACAGTAATTATGATAATAGTAAAAAAAAAAATATGAGGTTAATGTTTATGACACTAGGAAAATTGTTTGTATGAATTATAATAAAATATCGACAAAAATGGGAGTATCAGGAATGATAACAAAATAATAGTGACAATAGTAGTAAGGATAATAATGATTACAAAATTAATAATAGTAATAAGAATCATGCTAGACAAAATTTTAACAATTATGGTAATGATGATGATAACAATAATAATGATGATGGTAATAATAATACCAATAATATATTTAGCAGTAGTAATGATAATAATGACATCATGATAATAACAATAACGAGAACGGTATGGATAATTATTATTGTAAAATAGATAATGATAATCTTCAGCAACAGCATTAAGTAGAATTATCTTTGATAAAA
>NC_091570.1:31583062-31585562 GCF_042767895.1 Penaeus vannamei
ATTGTATCAGTAGCATTACATGATTCCAATAATAATAATAATAAAAAAATCAATATTATTGTTTGTATAGTCAGCATCACTGGCCATTCTAATTATATGTCATTATAATCATAGTTATAATATTGAAAATAGTAGCTTTAATAGTATTAGTAATAGCAATCGTTAAATATTAGTAGATATATTCATATTTTTATTCCTATAATTATAATTAATTCTTCTAAATATCTGTAGCATAAAAATAATCATTCTGAAAATATTAGGATATTACTCTACATTATGTACATAATATTGACTACCTATTACTGTGTACCCGTTTATGACTATAATCTTGCATTTGCTAATTGTCAATATTCTTACCTCATTTTTAAAAAGCACACATGATACAAATCACAGATACGCATCAAAACAAATAAAAGTATATACACAACACACAAATATGTATATGTATGAACATATATAAACACACGGACGCATACACACAGACACACACACATATGCACACACATGTGAATATTTGTCCATGTATATACAAATATATATATATATATATATATATATATATATATATATATATATATATATATATATATATATATATATATATATATATATATATATATACATATATACATAGATACAAATATATATTATATGTGTGTATATATGCACACACACACACACGCACACACACACACACGCACAGACACACATACACACACACACACACACACACACACACACACACACACATATATATTTGTATATGTTCGTGTGGGGGGGCGTATGTTATGAGAGTAAACAAACTAACAAATGTATTTCCTTTAAGTATCCACAGCGTTTTTCAGTAAAAAGGGATAATGGAAGAAGAAGAACAAGAAGAAAAACAAAAAAACTAAGCGAGCAACTGTGATTACGAAAAATGGGGTCACTGGGAGTGCGAGAGGAAAGAGAGAGAATGGAAGTATATAAGGAGGAACTTGACTGGACGAACCAGCATCTTCTATTCCACCATGAAGCTCTTGGTGAGTGGTACTTACTAGTCCGCACGCTGAAATAAGAGGGATGTAGTAATAGTAAAGTTTTGTTAATTCACAAAAGCCTTTCTACAAACAGGCTCCTGTGAGCATACTTCCTGGTACAAAGTAACATAAGCACCCAAATATTAACACACGCATATATATTCAGACAAACAGAGGGTGTGTAATGCGAAAATATTACAAAATTGAAATAGTGCCCTTGCAAAATAATATCCACGCCCCTTTTATTTTTACAGGTTCTCTCGGCACTCGTGGTCGCAACTTACGCGGCACCTCAGGGCTACAATATAGCCTCGCCATCGGGAAGTGGATTCTCCCATGGTGGAGGTCACTCATCTGGAAGTGGCATTTCTAGCGGAGTTTCCGGTGGAGGATTCTCAAGTGGCGGTGGAATCTCTGGCGGAGGATTCTCAAGTGGCGGTGGAATCTCTGGCGGAGGATTCTCAAGTGGCGGTGGAATCTCTGGTGGAAGTAGCATTTCTAGCGGAGTTTCTGGTGGAGGATTCTCCAGTGGCGGTGGAATCTCTGGCGGAGGATTCTCAAGTGGGGGTGGAATCTCTGGTGGAGGATTCCCAAGTGGTGGTGGAATCTCTGACGGAGGATTCTCCGGTGGAAGCAGCGGTGGATTTGGTGGAGGATCTGGAGGTTCCGCTGGTGGGTGTCGTGATGGAGAGATCCTGCATGTGGATGGATCCTGCGTTGTTCCTGTAATCACCAGAAATGTGTTTGTGTATGATGCTCCTGAACAATCTCAGCAGCCAAGCGGTCCACCACCAAGTGTCCCACCACCAAGAGTTGACCATAACGTTCTGTTCGTGCGTCTTCCTGAAGGAGGAGCAGGACCTGAACCCATCATTGTTCCTCCACCAAGGCAAGAGAACATCGTGTATGTCCTGAACAAGAACGACGGAGCAGGAGGCCAGCGAGTAATCGAGGTTACTGCTCCTCCAGCTACCAATCCCGAGGTGTACTTTGTCAACTACGAAGAGGGAGAGAACCCAACTCTTCCTATTGGTGTGGATCTTGAGACTGCTCTCAACGCTGCCGCAAGTGCTGGCGGTCAAGTGATCGGAGGCGCTGGAGGAGCAGGTGGCTTTGGAGGCGATGGAGGATTTGGCGGTAGTGGAGCAGGTGGTATTGGAGGAGATGGAGGATTTGGCGGTAGTGGAGCAGGTGGTTTTGGAGGCGATGGAGGATTTGGTGGTAGTGAAGCAGGTGGTTTTGGAGGAGATGGAGGATTTGGGAGAAGTGGAAGTGGAGGATTTGGCAGTGCAGGTGGGGTAAGTGGAGGTTTCGGTGGCGTAAGTGGAGGAAGCGGAGGCTTTGGTGGAAGTGGAGCAGGAGTTAGCGGAGGATTTGGAGGAAGTGGAAGCAGTGCTGGTACTCCATCCACTTTATATTCTGGTCCTTAAACATAAAGAAGAAATAATTTCAACTTTCCAAGTATTGACCTTTATGCCAAT
>NC_091570.1:31694088-31696588 GCF_042767895.1 Penaeus vannamei
TATATATATATATATATATATATATATATATATATATATATATATATATGTATGTATATATATATATACCCCCGCAACTTTACTATCTGTACAGGATATATTGCTGTCTGCGTCACTTAATAAGCAAGCAAACATTTCACAGATCCCAGTCGCGTCTCTCTCGCATACAAAAGAACCAGTAGCTCAGTACACTTTCACATCACATCATCACCATAATCATCATTATCATAATCATCATCAGTATTATTACTCTTGTTATTATTATTATTATTATTATTATTATTATTATTATTATTATTATTATTATTATTATTATTGTTGATGTTATTTTGCTTAAGGTTGTTGGTATTTCAGGACTAGCGTCGTCACCAAGATCATCATGTAGGAAAGGACTTAACAAAAATGTCGTACTTCTTGTTCTTCTTTAATGTACAAAGCCAAACGTTTCGGGCGTAATTCTACCCATTTTCAATGGCGAACTGTAAGTGAACAACATATAAGATTTAACAATTACAATCAATATAAAAATATATACAGTTACATTAGATGTAAATATGGAATTCATAAGCATTAATGACTAGTGTTGGGGTAAACCATAATTTAACCTATTTAAGGTAAAAACAAACATATAGGCAACAAAGATGAAAGTACAATAAGCATCAAAATTTGTACAATAACCTTAGGACACAATCAGTAACACAAATTGACTAGTATGAATCTTATCAAATTGAAAATCAAATTGAGTTATATTCAAGGAAAATTACAATATTCTCAACATTTGAGGAAATGCAATTAATTCAAAATATCAATGACAAAGTATGTGACAATTTAAGATACAGACTCAAATACATTCAGACATAATAATGGCAGATTCAAAAGAACATGAGACAGAAAACTTCGAAAAATGGAATCCGAGGTAAGCGAGAAAGCCGGCATACTATTTTGGGCTATAAAATCTTAATCCAAAACTTTTCTTAGGTTAATCTTTACAATTTATGAGAACCAAAGTTGAAAGAATCTAATGACAAGGTTTAGACCATGGTTACTAACCTAAAATATAAAATAATCCATGGAAATATGAGCTACGCAGCAGGTGACGCGTACTGTAAGCCACCAAGGGATGCTATGAAATGGAATGGTTGTCTACCAAACTTGAGACTATCAGGAGAAAGAAAATCCACATGTGAAATGTGAGACTTAAGAGAATGTAAATTCTCCAAAAACAGAATTATTATTTAAGAAGTTCAATGTCAATTGAAGATGAATATTCATTTAAATTTGGTTTTTCTTTCCAGATTTCTAAAATAATTAAATCGAAATCAAAAGGGGAGGAGTCTAGGATTTCAAAATTCTCTGAAGAGAAAGAATGGTTTGTTGCTTCAGAGTGGCTTCTAATTGAAGATTTATTAGGTCTAGTTAACTTGTAATTAGTATTCCTAAATGAGAAATCTTTATGTTCTTCAATCCTCATGAAGAGATTACGAGAAGTCTTCCCAATGTAAGTAGCATCACAGCTACTGCACGTGAATTTGTATACTATTGAAGAGCGTAAAGGTTTCGGAACTTTGTCCTTTAATTTAAATAAATTACTTAATGAGACGGAGGTTGTATATACTACTTTAAGAGTGACAGTTAAGTAATGAACTTTAATTAGATTTGATAATTTTCTTTCTTGACTGTGGCTAATATAACGTAGTTTCATATAAATTACATCCTTAGGGGCAGTCAATGTGGGTTCGACAGGGACCAAAAGTCTATTGAGAGTTGTCCTTATGTTCTTTTCAATAAAATTAATTGGGGACATGTTCAATCTTAAAATATTTGTGATAAAGTCAATTTCCTTAATGAAGATAAAATAATCCTGGGAAATTTTGAATGCTCTGAAAATCAGTGTAGAAATTAAATTCCCTTTATATTTTATATAAAGTTGGTGTAAGTTGGTTTTCTATAGACTGAGGAGACAAAAGAATTCATATCCCTAGAAATATCAATATCCAAAAAGGGAAGATGTCCATTCTGTTCAATTTCACAAGTGAATTTAATGTTAGGATGTTGATTATTAAGGTATTCCAAGAATTTGTTAACTTCATCTTCGGATTTAAATAATAATAAAGTATCAACATATCTGAAGTAATGTTTGGGTTTAAATTCCACAGGGCAATTTTCAAGCCATTTACTTTCATTATAACACATGGAAATGTTCGCTAAAGTGGGTCCTAAAGGGCTTCTCATTGCTACCCCTTCAATCTGTTTGTACAAAGTTCCATTAAACCAAAACATTATATCCTTCGTGGCAATATCCAAAAGTTTCTTAAAATACATTCTATTAAATCCCAAAACTTTATCAGACTTATCAAACAAAGAGTTCATAATGATATCTATGGTTTCCTCTAAAGGGACATTAGTGAACAAATTAGTAACGTCAAAACTAGCTAGGACATAGTCATTTGCATGTGGGATCTCAATTAATTTCTGAACAAAGGTGAAGGTATTTTGTATG
>NC_091570.1:31716588-31719088 GCF_042767895.1 Penaeus vannamei
GCTGACGCAAGTTCATGATCTCCGAGTTAAAGTAACTATTTCTATTGGCCCAAATACCTGTAAGGTATTTTACAGGGATTTGAGGATGATAGAAGAAAGTGAAATTCTCGAGAGCATGAAGGACCAAGATGTAGTGGACGCTCATTGTATGAGCAAGAAGGACGGGAATGTGCGAACGAAAACTGGACTGTGTTTTTTTTTACCTTAGCCTTAAATTAGATCCCTGAATATGTCAATGTCAGATATGAACGTGTTCAAGTAAAACCTTACATTCAAAAACCAATGCATTGTAATAGATGCCAAAAATTCGGACACACTTCATTAAGATGTATTGACAAAGATACTAATACATTCACTTGCCGTAAATGTACTGAAGCCCATGACACCATTACATGCACAAGTACTGTTCTCAAATGTGCAAACTGTTGAGGTTACCATCAATCAGGCAGCCTGAAGAAGGAAACTGAGACAGAGGGATATATAAGCAAACATGAAGTTAGTTATAATGAAGCTAGGAGGAAATTTGAAAATTTTACACACAAACCCGATACTTCCTATGTTTCAGCAGTAACTAACGTCGCTTCTAGTGCAAGTAATGTTATTCAACAGCTTGCAGCTAAAGATTAAGAAATTTCTAAATTAAAGGAAACTGATAGAGAATTAAATATTGAAGTATATCAGCTGACTAAATTGGTCGATGAAATGGCTGAATCAATCCAGCCAAAACATATTAAGGAAGCTGATACCAGATCACAGTCCATATCGCACCTCCCCATCTGGGCGACTCCTGTGAGGACTTCGCCTGGCTCTCGATCTGTTTCTGTTTCGAGTGAGAAGCAGATCGCATTCTGCCAGCCGTCTCCCTCACAGAGAGACACAGGACATGGAGGTCTCTGTCTCCAAATCTTCCCGGGAGAGATTTCCGGGAAGCTCAGGAGCTGAAGCGCCTCCCTCCCAGAAAAAGGTTAAAAAAAAGGCGGGCAAGGCACTTTCAGACCCCATAAAACGTAATCTTTGCGTTGACCATTATACAATGGAACTCGAAGTCTTAGAACTAGAGCAAATGATCATAGATTATTAGCCTCGTCTTATGCTTCCGATATTATTGTCCTCCAAGAGACCCACTTAACAAATCACGTATCCGATGATGTATTTTCGCTGAGAAACTGCCATCTGTGTCGGAAGGATCGAGAGGGTAAGGGGGGAGGCGGTGTCGCCATATACATCCACCAGAACTTGCCTTTTACAGAAATGACTATAGATTCTATTTTGGAGATTGTTGCATGCAAAGTAAAAGTCAATAGCATATCTGGCTATATGTTCAGTTTATTGTCTGCCTGATAATGTGGTAATCTATGATGAGCTCTTTGCTCTCAGGATAGTCTGCCACAAAATAGAGTAATTTTAGGTGATTTTAATGCTCATCATACATTATGGGGTTCCTTGCGGGTGGATGGTAGAGGTGAGCAAGTAGTTAAGCTAGTTAATGATTCAGACCTAATTCTTCTGAACGATGGTAGTCCGACGCGAGTTGACGATAATACCGGTAATTTGAGCTTTGGTGACCTATCTCTGGTCTCTTCAACAGTAGCAGCCAAGTGCCTCTGGCACACCACTGACGACTCGTTGGGAAGCGAACATTTTCATATTTGTATCAAATATTCATGCGACATAATAAGAACGCCTTTAGCACCTAAATTTAACGTAAAAAAGAGCAGATTGGGTCGCCTTCACAAGGAGCGTCAAGCTCGAAGTTGTTGGAGGAACCATTGATGATAAAGTAAACAATATTCAGAAATCTATTTTACATGCAGCAATGATATCCATTTAGCATAGAGTTCCATGGTGGACACCAGATTGCTGCAGGGTACTGTGTGAACGCAATAAGGTCTATAGGCTTTTCAAAAATAACATCAATAATGAGAACTTTTGCAACTATAAATTAGCAAGAGCTAGGGCTTGTAGAACATTTAGACAAGTCAAAGAGAATCCTGGCATACCTTTCTCTCTACAATCAATAGCAACACCAAAATCTCACAGGTTTGGTCCACTGTCAAAAAAAAAGAAAAAAAAAATCTTTCAACACTAAAACTATCCTCCATGAGGGAACCAATTTAGATTCCTATTTAGACATTGCTAATGCACTTGCCAGACAGTTCTCATTTACAAGCAGCTCAGACAATTACCATCCCGCATTCCTGACAACCAAGGAAGTGGCTGAGCTGCAACCCATACACTTTGTCACAGGAGATGAATTTGATTACAATAAAGATTTAACGATGGATGAGCCTTAGAAGCCTGTAGAGGAACGTCCCTAGGGCCCGTTCTTAATCATGAAGCCATGATGAAGTTGCTAGAAGTGCACAATGAAATTTAGAGAAGCCAGACTTTTCCAAACTCATGTCACTATGCCCATATCATTCCCATATTAAAAGGAGGGGGTAATCCCAAATATGCCATCTCCTACCTCCCAATTGCGTCAAGTTCCTTACGCAAGGTT
>NC_091570.1:31729088-31736588 GCF_042767895.1 Penaeus vannamei
ACCTTGACATTTATATTTATGTTTGTGCATTTCACGTGTTACCTGTTTTACGTTTAGCCAATCACAAACCACCAACTCTGGGGGCATTTCACGTACCCCATTGAACCTTGGAGGTACCTGGGCGTGTGGCCTTCAGCCTTTTTACGTGTTTTATTGTGCTATTGCTTTTAGTATTTTAATTGACACTTTAATAAACCGGTAACTGTTACTGCCTGTTTCCGTTTAACCCGAGTTAAATGTGATTTACCTGAAAATAGACTTCCAGCCAGCCCGAGCTTAAGGTGGGCTCAACCGGTGAACTACCGAACAGGGGGTTCACTATAAACAGTGGTGCGCGGCGGTATGGACATTTTCAGTTTCGTATTTTGTGTTTTTTTTCGTTAGTATAGCTCTGCCGTCACGCTCTCCAGTGTCTCCGCCCAGACGCCGCTGTGACGCCGGCCCCTGTCACCTGTCGGCATACAGCCTTCGCCGTCGAAAGTCGCCGAGATCCGGATTACAGCCTGTCAACAGCTCAACCCGGAGGGCGATCCTCCGGAGTGTCCGGTTGATGGTGAAATCCAAGCACGCCAAGGGGTCGCGTGCCCCTTCTCCAATGGAAGGGCCCTGTGCTACACCCGCCCTACTGCTCATCACCGACACCGAACCATCAGCGGCAGGCTAGTCCGGACGTCCAGACGAGGCTACAATGAGCCTCACGTCTCACGCTAAGCTGTCGGCTCTGCTACAAGATGCCTTATCGTGTACCGCCAAGCTAGAGGCAGAAGTCCGTTCCACCAGGCATTTGCAGGCCTCTCAGCAAGTTTGTACTAGTGGAAAAGATGTTGCATCACTGGCTACACCGCAGCCTCCTGTGATCGCACAGGGTGCACCAGTCTCTATGCCCCTAATGCAAGACCCTGTATAGCTATTAGTTACAGGTGCCTCTCTGCCTCAGGCACCTCCATAACAGCCTTTCCTGCACCAGCCGACACGTCTTGCACCGCCAACCTTCGCTCCTACTTACCAACCAATCGGCCCTGTCGCAATGCCTCATATCCCCAGCAGCCGTGACGAGATGACACTCTTCTATGAAGAGACTCCTGCATCCTTGGGTCTGCAGGGGAACCGGGAGGTGGAATCCTGGATTACCAGCATTGAACTTCTGACCTGTCCAGCTACTGATGACACCTTCATCTGGATGGCTCGTGGGAGATCGCATGGTTATGCCCAGACACTCCTCCTTGGCCCACTCTTTGAGGGTGTGATGCTGTGGGTTAAGTTTAGGCGAAGCTGCAGAGGAAGTTTCGTGGGGCCAGCACAGCCCAACATTTCTTTGAGATGTTGGCCCAGATTCGGTCTCCACTCCACTTGTTATAATGCAGGGGAGCCAGGATTATCTGAACTACATCGGTGACACAGAAGGGCTGGTGCACCACCTCTTCAAAGCTGGATTGCCCGCTAGGCTGCGACGCCAACTGCTGCTTCTCGACTTCCCCTCGACCAGCCGGATGGCAGAGAAGTGCCAGGCAGCATGGGATGCCACTGCAAGAGTGAGACATGAGCTGCCATTCATCAGCAGTCTTCCAGAAGCAGGGAGTTTTCCTAGCATACACTCTCATAAAGAACAAGGAAGGACCATGGTACTTGGTCTCCTTACTCCAAGCCATTTCGCAGGTGGCCCACTCTAGCTCCCCTCATTTCAAGGGATACCCGCATCCACATCTCTCCAACCACAACAGGGGAGTGAAAATTCTCATCGACCTGCACCACCCTCCCAGTTCAGAACATCTCGTTGCCATGATAAAGCTCGCTGTCCCCGTTGGTGCCAGTTCCACCACATGGAAGGACATGGCACTGCTGAATGTTGTGCCAGTCAGAAACAATGTTTTGGTTGTGGGGAGATTGGTCAATTCATAGCCACATGTCCCTATGACCAGCGCCATCAAGGGCGAGAGCCCTAGCCCTCTTGCGGCCACATCATCGCCTAGGGGAGCAACAATCAAGCCAGTCCTGTGGCCACAATGAGGGAGACCACAGATATGCCAGATTATTAATGGGAAACCTATCGTAAGCTTCATTGATACTGGCTCTGATTTAACAATGGTGAAGAGCACAGCTACTAAACTCCTGCCTGAGATTAGTGTGCAGGAGAGCTCGGGGGTGCTACAGGGTGCATCAGGACCACCCACAGTTGTGATTGCCAAGGCAGACCTTACCTTCACGATTCACTCCTGCCTAAGCCTAACTCATCTAGTCTGCATTGTCGCTGGCCTATAATTCCCTAGTGACTATCGATATGTGAAGTGTCATTTATGTATAGATAGCATGTATGATAACCATGTATATTATTCACATATATTACCCATACCCATTGTATTTATTTTGCTCTATTGTACAACATATACAGCATGTTAAACTTTAAGGCAGACTGTATGATGTGGCAGCCTTCCTTTGTTCTTCAAAGGTCCTGAGGTAGCTAGCATGGAAGGACGCATCCTTTCCTCTGGCTAGCACGCCTGCTCTTTGTACCTTCAATAAACCCAGTGGTTAAAAAGAACTTACAGCATTTCTTCCACCTTCGCAGACTCTTAGGAAGACGCAGCAAGTACACACAGCGACATATTCCTAGGGATGGATGTTCTAAGACGATTCCCTGTTCACCTGTCCCCCAACACATCATCTGGAAGTAGTATGGAGCTAGATGGTCAGTCGTACTAGATCATCTTTACTGGAGAGGAGTCAATGTGTATCCACCAAGATCCAGGGAGGACTTCCAGAACCGTCCTACTCACGTCCAGGAAAGTGCATCTATCCGGTACATGTTGCTGAAGCTGCAGTCATCGAACCGAGGTCAGGGAGGTTTCTTGCTGCCAGTTTTTCCCTCTCGACAACCGTCGAAGGACAACTTGCAGTGATTGAGGGTGGTACTTCGCATCTGACTGTTCCATGCACTCTAGTCGCCGTCCATGGTCGGCAATCCACCGTGTGGGTCATGAACCCACACTCCAAGCCCCGGCAAGTAAGGCCAGGCACTGTGTTAGAGTTTGCTTAATTTGTGGAACCAGATGATGTAACAGTAGTCAATGAAAACAGATCTGGATTGCCTCCCTACCCCATGCTTTCTGTTTGTTTCGCCTCTGATGCAGAACAACCATCCTCGTTCACGTCAGGCACACCCTCATCAGTCACAACCAGCATGAAATTATTTCTATGACTTTGATTATGACAATGAATTCTTCATGTTTCCAAAGACTCCAGTATTGAGTGCATCTCAGGCCACGGACACAGAAGTTGCTACTGCTGAGGAAGAGAAGTTGTACATCCACCAGTCTGTGATCCAGCAGCTGCCACTTGATCACTTTGCACCTGATCAAGAATCTCAGCTGAGAGAGGTTTTGGGCTGTTTTCCTAAACCTCTTCTAAGGTGCAGTCCCTTAGGTGCAGCACTGCATTCGCACTTCCACAGATGTTCCCATATGTGTAATGCACTGGAGGTTACTGCAGGCAACAAAGGATGCCATAAGAATGGAATGCTAGATGTTGGCACAAGGTGTGATCGAGCCATCCACGACCCCCTAGCTGTCTCCAGTGGTTCTTGTGCACAGGAAAGATGGCACACACCGCTTCTGTGTGGATTACCAGGCTGTTAACAAGGTGACCACGCCTGACACCTACCCTTTTCCTAGGATTGATGACATCTTGGACTCACTCTCTAGCCGCATTTGGCTCTCTGTCCTTGATAGTTGATTGGCTTATTGAGCAATCTCTGTTAACCCTAGTGATTGCCCGAAGACTGCCATTACTGATGACACTCGACTCTTGCAGTTCCGGCGCCTACCACTCGGCCTTTCTTCTGCTCCCACGTCATCCCAACGAACAATAAATGTTGTACTACTATTAGTTTTGGGACGTCACACACTAGTATACCTCGACAACATCATGATATCCTCTGCGTCCTTCACTGATCACATGCAGCACCAATGTGAGATGCTAAATCTCCTGGAAAATGCCAGGATGAAGCTGAACCTGGAAAAGTATGATTTTGCAAACCTCAGGTGAAACTTTTAGGGTTCGTCGTCGGTGAAGATCTTGAGAAGGTAACAGCCACTGCAGCTATAAATAGGCCATGATCGAAAAGGGACACACGCCGATTCCTAGATGCCTGTGACCTCTTCAGGTGCCACATAGAGGGGTTTGCAAACATTGGAGAAATGAGAAAAGGTGTGAAGTTCAAGTGAGAGGAAGCAGTATATGAGGCGTTTGATACACTGAAGGAGGCATTGGTGAAAGTTCCTGTTTTTGACTTTCCAACTTCAGCGAACCATTTGCAGTCCACTCCGATGTGTTCTCCAGGTGCACAAAGAGCAACAGGCTGAGCCGATATGCACATGAGGTGGGAGGCTATGACTTCACCCTTTGTTACAAGCAGGGTGCCAGCAGTCACATCCCTGTCCTCCTATCCCGACCTGCAGGAACACCAACACTTGCAGGTGAGGCTTTCCCCCTGGAGCAGCCTCTTCGGTTCCCCTTGCCTGACCCCCCTGAACAGCTCCCCTTTCCTGACCCACCCGAGCAGCTCCAAGTGATCCTGACATCACTACTCTAGAGCCAAGACAGATGAAGGAGCAGCAGTTACAAGACCCCACCTGCAAAGATCTTCTGAACTGGCTAGAGGGACATCAGACCTTGCCTCAAAGATGGCCACCTGCCATCATTTCCAGCTTCGAGGTGGAGGATGGAGTCCTATACCACTTACATGAATTCTCTGATAGGGTATATTACCTGCAGTACCTCCAGCAGCATGCCCTGCACTTTGCTTACTACCCACCTGCAGCCGCTAACCCCTGAGCCCTACACACCTATCAAAACCTCAGCAATGCCTGGTATTTTCCAAGTATGCTCAGGCTATCACGAGATTATGTCGCCCAATGCCAGGCTTCTCAACATCGTAAGGGGTCGGCTCTGTGTGCACCAAGGGCACCATCTGCCTAAGGGCCCCGTTGTCATGGTGTCAGCTGACCTTATGGATTTTGAAGTCTCATCACGGGGATGTTATGTTTTATCGACCATCAAGCATCACACCCACAACTGATTCCCCTGAGAGACAAGAGAACAGACAGTCCTAGCAGCATTCATGGATCGTTACGAGTTGCTGTTCGGGCCACCAGAACAGTTGCACACTGATAATGGTCTGGAATTCTCGTTGGACTGGTGGCGCTCCCTTCTCAAAACACTGAGAGTGAAACCTTCAGACCAACAGAGTTTTCGAGCGCAGCAACAGAGCCGTCAAAGATGCACTAGCCACTCTTTTTCAGTGTACACCTTCTCAGTGGCAGATCCACCTACCATCCGTTTGTCATGCGCTCAACAGAGCCCTCCACTGGTTTGTTGGGGACCAACCCTTGTACCTGTTGACTGGGAGGATGGCCCTCTTCACTAAAGGGATTGTGCAGCGGTTAGCAGATGCCCGACGTCTGGCAATCGAAGTGAGCCTACAGACATGGGAGGCGAACAAAGCTTGATTACGACCAGCCTGCCAAATCGCTCCCGGCTTTCGGGCAAGGGTCTCTGATCCTGAGGAAAATTGAGGGCAACCGACGACCACTGAGCGATCGCTGTTTGGGTCCATGCCGTGTTGTGAGGCAGCTAGGGCCCGTCACGTACGACGTGCTGGATCTGTAGGCCCTTCACCATGCTGTCTGTGTGCAAGTTAACCAGCTGAGGTTGTACACGCCTTCCTCAGAGCTGGAATTTGCCGAGGAATGGGATAGGCTCCCTAGCGAAGGAACACTGCCACAAGAGGACGCAGTGACATTTTAGTATTTTAATGCAATGCAGTGAAGTGTTGTGATAGTGACCGTGAAGGTAGAACAAAACAATTTTATAACCTTTTTATCGTGATTTATCTTTTTACCATGTTTTATGTTTATATCTTTGTGCTTTAATTTACTAACCTTTTTATTCTTTTTACTGTTTTATTACCAGAATGTGCAGTTATTTACAATTAGTTAATTCTCTGATGAATAAGTTGGGTAGGCAATTGTTCAATACAAGACTGCATGGAGAGATGTGGCCTTTATACTTTACAGGCTGGCAAAGGCCAACAAATGTCCCGAGTTCATAATTAACAAGTTAAAGCTTAATTTAAGTCATAGTTCATAAAAAAAGACTGGGGAGTTTTTTCACCAGGGAGCTATGGTGGCATATTGTGGCATTATTGAACAGCAAGAGCAATATACTTGCAGGCTTTAACCAGTGGAAATAGCCTTACTTTATTCAAAATATTTTTTTTATGACCGTTAATGTAGGTTTTCTCAGTCTCTGTACATTTGACCTTCGAATAATGCAAAATGTTCGTGAGAATTTTGAAAATTTTCAAATATATCAAGAACATATATATTTCCAGCTGAATGGGGAGACACTGCAGCACTTAGTGTGGACTGAGTTAAAGGAGTAGAGGAAATCTGCCCACCGTGTTTAGTGGTCAGAGGTAAGTGTGATCATTAATGATGTCAAAGGAGGGATCCATGAGGCTGTGTGCATCAAAAACATGCTTTAGAAAATCATCTGATTATTACGCACAGCATGGGATGGCTGAGGTAATATTGTACATCTAGTCAGTTGGAAATTGTGCTCTTTATACTAAGGAAATTGACTGATCAATTTAATAGAATTTAATTTTCAGATAAAATTCACATTTTAAGTGTGGTGCTTTTTTTCCCCTTAAGAGTGACTTTTTCTAAGACCAGCCCAAGGGTGATTACTCACCATTTCCAAATTCCTTCAAACTTCTGGGTTATATAGTTTGGGTCTGGGAATAGAGAAATCGACGATGACCTCGACGATTGACCCCTCCTGGACCGAGCAGGCCACACCCCTTTTTTGGCACCCCCCGTGGAATGTACCAATTTAGATGCTCTAATCTTCAACCTACACAGAGATCCCAAGCTTTTCTTGTTTGAAATTGTTGCTACTATCAGAGGACTACAACATCACGTGAAAATAATCTTGGGGCCCCCCTTGTAGGTTGACAGTAGCGCCACCTGAAGTTGCTTGCAACACAATTTCTGGCAATTAGAATTCGAGCCAATGCTCCAACCTACATAAAGGTCCCAAACTGATTGCACTTGTTTTTCAACCCATACATGGCCATCATCAATAATCAACAATATAAGTTCTGGGATCTCTGTATAGGGGGGAGAAAAAGTGACCCAAAGTGGGGCAATGGGCGTAGTCACCCAACTGTAGGCCACGCCTACTGAAACCTACATGACCTCTCAGGTTGGTCATGGCCCAGTAATTATACCTCCACATGTGGTCTATCAATTTCACTTGTAGAAAGCTTGGGACCTGTTGAATCTAAGGAGATATTAACCTTTTAAGTTGTTACTAGTTTGTACATTGCTCCACAATCTATGTACAGAGGTTGTGTACATATGTACATAAGAAGCATGTATTCTATGAATCTGTTAGTAGAAATGCAATTTGAAGGTTATTCTTCCAAATGGGTTATAAAAT
>NC_091570.1:31804088-31806588 GCF_042767895.1 Penaeus vannamei
AATGTGAGGTGGGAAAGTACGGAAACCAGGCGAAGAATTGCAAAAATGACTAAAATATACATTAAGAGAGAGAGAGAGAGGAATGCTTTTATTCCTGTTTAGTTTTTAATTTATTGGATATATTGGAAACCTGCCTTAAGAAGTAAATTATCGTTTATTATTTCGAAAATGATTGCCAAGAAAGCTTATCACATCGTTTTATTTCAATTCCTTATATTTTTTATTGGAACTGTACTCATATTAATATTCGTCAGACGGAAATATCCTTCGTACATATATGAAGGATATATATTATTATATGGATCTGCATTATCCTAAGCAGCTACTCTCTCACTTCTCCGTCTTATATCACCTGGATTCACTATTAAGATAATGGTAAACTTTTGATGTTATTTGGAAAAGAACATATGACATTAGTTCATACGCCATTATGTTTCCAGATGTTTACAATTATTTAATTACCAAAAATAGCGAAATTAATATGTAAAAGACGGATATCGAAAGCAATGGGTTTGGAGGGGAAACACCGACAAGGTGTTGGACACCAGCCGCTGAAACTACAAATAAAGGCGTATAGTCAAGGCTAAGGGAATATCCCCTTAGCCTTGGGTAAAGTGAAGCCTGACTCGGCCCTTCGCGGGGTGAGCGAGGAAGTTTGCTGGATAGTGCCCAACCTGCCCAAGTCTAAAGACTGTCAATTAATAATTTGACACTTATATATCCCACCATTATCATATTAATGCATCGCTGCACACATTCATTGCTTTTCATTTTACATCATTCAGTTTCGTCAGGTTGACTGACGATGCACTTTAAATCAATTTGTATCTCAAACTTAATGTGATATAATAGACATTAATACTTCCTGTAAGTATATGATTGTGAGGGGCAGAGCCAAGTGGCCCATCACACTCAAGTTGACCCCAACCAAACCGTGCTTCGCGATTCATGAACGCGACTGGAAGTCGTGGTTTGTAGGAGAGTCTGAGGAATGAGGAGTACCTAGCCGCGTCCCCAAGCAATAGGTGCTACCGACCCTGTTCTTGAATGCTTTGGCAATTGACCCAGGGCAGCAAACTTGACCAGGGTTCACGGCCCTGAAAAGATGTCCCACTGGTGTGTCTCTCCACGCCCCCGCTCGGCGCACTCTCTGGGTTCCCCTTGCCCATAACTGCACTGCACGAGACAGCCTGCACCACGCTACTTACCCCTCCTATCAATAAACAGCTGAACCAGCATTGTCTCTCCATACACCCACCAAATCAGGGCAAACACAAACTGTGATATAGAGAGAGGGGGGGAGGGAGAAGAGAGTGAATGAGAGAGAGAGGGGGGGGGCTGAAGACACTAGCCTCGATGAGATGGGACTGAAACATTGCCGAACACTCACTCCTTGCTTTGCCTAGCGAATCTAAATAACCCCCTTCCTCCCCCCTCCCCTTTCCTAACTATGTCCAGCTTGTTTGAATGTAGATTACCTTTCAGGGCAAGAAGGGCAAGATCTTTCCAAGCCCAGGCCTGGCGAGGCGACATCGCTTTTGTTGTTGGGTGTACCAATAAATCAGCGGCCTCGCCATGGGGTCCCCTCTGAGCGCAGTCCTGGCTTACCTCTTCATGGAGACGCTGGAGAGGAACCTCTACAGGGATATAATCGGAAGGTACTCAACTTGGCTTTGTTGCATAGATGATGTCCTCGTCATCGTCCCCAGAAGGCCGTGTCTACACCATAAGCTGATGCGGCTGAACTCTGTCCAGGAGAAAATCCAGTTCACCATAGAGGAAGAGGAGGATCAGAAGTTACCTTTCCTGGACACTGATCCAACAGGGTGACGAAGACCTACATTTTTCTGTATACAGGAAGCCGACAAATAAAGATGATTATATCCACTATTACTCTGCATACAGTAATAAAACGAAATCTGGTGTTGTAATTTGGTTCTTCCTCTGGGCACTGAGGATTTGCAGCCCTGAGTTCCTTGAGAGTAAAGTTACCTATGTAATTAAGTCTTTCATAAAATACGAATACCCTAAAGGTCTCCTACTGAACCTCAGTAAGAAGTCGGAGAACATACTTACAAGATCCAACTCTGTGATGTCTTCTAATTTCCTTGTATTACCTCCATGTAATCTATCCCAGGCAATCAGCAAATACTTTGGCAATACAATGAACATCGCCAGCACATTCAAGGAAAAGATACGTGACTTAATACGAGAAAAGAAACAACAGAAAAACAACCCCAACAGTGCAGTATATTGCATACCCTGCAGCAGATAAGGCATACTATGGTGAAATGGGACATGACTTCAACACCAGGATCTACGAACATCGAGCCGATGTCCGTCACTTATGGAATTTCCAATACCATGATGGTTCATATAGATGAAACTGGACATCTACCGAACTGGAAAGAAGCTGAAATAATCCTTGAAAGATTAAGCAAATACAATGTATGCAGCATAGATGCAGCATACATTGCGACAGAGAAAAATATGAACACTG
>NC_091570.1:31846198-31848698 GCF_042767895.1 Penaeus vannamei
GGTAAAGCTACATGCCCAGCTGGGAATGCAACTTGTAATGCCTGTAGGAAACTGGGCCACTTTGCAAGAGTGTGTAGAGGGAAGAAGAAGCAGGTGAGTGTGGATGCTGTGCCTAGTGCAGTGGTGGCTACACCTCAGGTGGTGGACCAACCTCGGCTGCAGGTATTAGTGACTGGGGACGATAACAGGGCACATGCAGTGACAGCCATAGCTGACACTGGCGCTCAAGTTTGTGTGGCTGGACCTTCTTTGATGAATGCATTCGGCCTCACACCCAAGCACCTGCAGGGGCGAGCAGGACTTCAAGACCTGGCCAATGTCCATCTGCCTGTTCTGGGGGCTTCACGCTGTCGCATTAGCATTCCAAACAGTTCCACCAAACAAGATATCTACTTTATCAAGTCAGTGGACAAGTTCTACCTATCCCTCTCTGCCTGCAAGGATCTTGGGCTAGTACATGCAGATTTCCCGCATCCGCCACCTTCAGTTGCTGCAGTGGATGGCTTGGAGTATGAGGTACACCAGAGCAGACCAAACCCGCCACCCAAGCCGCGGGCCATGCCTTTTCTGCCATTGGAGGAGAACGTGCCAAGGCTGCAAGAGTGGCTCCTAGCCCATTTTTCATCGTCAACATTTGATAGCGAACGGTACCCGCTGCCAGTGATGACAGGGCCTCCACACCACATCCATCTGTCTGCCGATGCTGTGCCCTATGCCTGTCACACCCCTGCCTCAGTCCCCAAACACTGGGAAGCAGAGGTCAAACAGCAACTAGACGAGGACGTCAGGAAAGGTGGGATTCAGAATGGTGTGCCAGGATGGTTGTGGTGGCAAAAAAATTGGGAAAACTTCGTTGCACAGTTGATTTTCAAAAACTGAACGAGCACTGTTTATGGGAGACTCATCACACACCTGCACCCTTTGATATAGCTTCAGGAGTCCCAGTGCAGTCCTATAAAACTGGCTGATGCCCATTGGGGCTACCACCAAGTGGAACTGGATGAGGAGAGTTGGCGACTCACAACTTTCATCATACCATGGGGCCAGTATCAATACTGCAGGACGCCCATGGGGCATTGTTCAGCAGGGGACGCTTATACCAAAATGTTTGATGATGCTTTTATGGACCTGCCCCGGAAGTGCAAGTGTATTGACGATACTCTCCCTTACGACACCAGTGTTGAGGAAGCCTTTGGCATACTTACGAATTCCTGGAAGTATGTGCCGAAACTTGGGTGACACTGAAGCCAGAAAAATTCCAGTTTTGTAAGAGGGAAGTCTTATTTGTGGGCTACCACTTGGGCTTGGACACATATGAGCCCTCCATGGAACACCTGACTGCCATCAGGGACTTCAGGATGCCTGCACAGCCCTCCATCACCGATATACGCTCATGGTTTGGACTTATAAATCAACTGGCACCCTTCCTGGCCACTGCCCCCCTGATGGCTCCCTTCAGGGACTTATTGAAGAAGTCTACAAATAAGACTGTCTTCTGGGACGACTACCTGCAACAAAAATTCATGCAGGCGAAAGAGGCTGTCTGTCAGCTAGCCAGGAAGGGACTGGCATACTACGATAAAACTCGACCAACCATTGCCATTACAGACTGGTGTAAGGAAAGTATTGGGTTTGTTGTCATGCAGCAGTACTGCTCATGCCCATCAGTCACCGCACCTCTTTGCTGCAAGGGTGGTTGGCATCTGGCACTGTGCGGCAGTCGACACCTCACTTCTGCTGAGTCGGGGTATGCACCTGTGGAAGGAGAGGCCCTAGCTGTAGCTTGGTGTCTAAGCAAGGCTCGTCTCTTCCTGTTAGGGTGCCCAAATCTCGTCATCGCTACAGATCACCGACCTCTGGTGAGGCTGTTTGGCGATAAGGCCCTCAAGGATATTTCCAACCCACGCCTGTTCCACTTGAAGGAGAGAACGTTGCAGTACAAATTCATGGTACGGTACCTACCTGGGAAGCATAATACGGCGGCAGACTTCTTGTCGAGATATCCTGGAGCCAAGGCAGACCCAGATGAAGTGGACGAAGAACAGGACGCCATCGCTACTGCCACTGTAGCCTCCTGGGACTTTGGTGAGCATGCTACCTTGGATGAAGAACTCATCAAGCAAGTGGCAGTCCAAGACCCAAGCTACCAGCTACTTGTGGAAAGAGTTACCAACAGCGACTGGGGTTCTCACAGGGCGCAGGAGCTTGCCTGCCTTAGGCCGTTTTACTGTGTAAGGAATAGATTGACTGTAGCAGGAGGTTTGGTTACATACACCTTTGGTCAAGGGTGTGTGCGCCTTGTCAACCCTGAAGCTCTGCGTGGCCAAGTAGCGGCCAATCTTCACGCCAGCCACCAGGGCCTCAACTGCATGCTGAGGAGAGCGAGGTAAGCTGTATACTGGCCTGGGATAAAAGGTGACCTACAGTACCACCGTGCCTCCTGCAACCCCTGCAACACCAATGCACCTTCTCAGTTGCCTGAGCCTCTTCTACTTTCTCC
>NC_091570.1:31888698-31891198 GCF_042767895.1 Penaeus vannamei
TTAAAAAGATTGGCTAGTTTCACTGTTGCGATGTCTCCTGCATCTAATATGAGGTCTATACTAATTCCGTCTTCGCCTGGTGTTTTCCCTCTCTTCATGCCTTTAAGTGCTCTTTTTATTTCTTCTTTTGTGATATTAGGTACGTCGCTAGTTACCGCGTTTGCTTCTATTTGTGGCTGTTCGTTTGAGTTGTATAGATCCCTGTAAAAGTCTTCCACTACTTTGATGATTTCATTCTTGTTATGTGTTACTTCTCCGTCTGGTTTCTTAATTGCATACATTTGATTTCTCCCTATTCCTAGTCTTCTTTTAGCTGCTTTCATGCTGGTACCTGAAATCACTGCTTCATTTATTATTTGAGTATTGAATTTCCGTACGTCTTCCCTCTTCTTTTTATTTATGGTCTTTGTTAGTTCAACCAATTCTATCTTGTCCCTATTTGACGATACTTTCATGTCTCTACGTTTTTGCATAAGCTGTTTAGTTTCTACCGAGAGCTTGCTGGAGCTTCGATTGTCGTTCTTTCCGCCTACTTCAAGTGCAGCTTCTTTTATTATGTCATTGAACTGTTTATTGATTTGGTCGATGTTGAGATCTTCGTCGCGGAGGAGTGAATATCTGTTTTGGATGTTTAGGCTAAATTCTGTTGCTCTGATCCTCAAGTTAGCCAAGTTTGGCTGTGGTTTACTCATTAGTTTGTTCCTTTCCCTTCTGAGATGTATTTTAATTTCGCCTCTCACCATTCTATGGTCGCTGCCTACATTTACTTTATTTATAACCTCTACATTTTTTATTATATCGCGCCTATTTGAAATTATGAAGTCAATTTCGTTTTTGACTTCAGAAGGCGACTTCCATGTCCACTTCCGTTCTAGTCTCTTTTCGAAGAATGTATTCATGATACTGAGTGATCGAGCCTCCGCAAATTCGACCAGCATTTGTCCCCTCTCGTTCCTAGTGCCTATTCCATGGTTCCCTACTGCGGTTTCGCCCTCTGTCTTTTTACCTATTTTGGCATTAAAATCCCCCATAATTATTGTGAAATGGGATTTTGTTCTCTCGCTGGCTAAGTGAATATCTTCATAGAAGCTCTCTATTTCTTCATCACTGTGGCTGCAGGTTGGAGCATAGACTTGAATAATTTTTAAGTTGTACCTAGTGTTTAGTTTTATTGTTACAGAAGCCACTCTTTCGCTGACACTATAGAATTCTACAATGTTCTTTTCTAAGCGTTTGTGTATTAAGAATCCTACCCCTAATTCCTGTTTGCTACCCAGAGGTTTTCCTCTCCAATAGAGCACGTGTCCCTCATTTAATAACTTCTGCTCTTCACCTAGTCTTCTAACTTCGCAGAGTCCTACTACATCCCATTTAATGGAAGAGAGTTCCTCTAGTAAAGCTAGTAAGTCGGATTCAGTTCTCATGGTCCTTATATTGTATGTGCAAAGGTTCATCAACGTGGGGCGGCCTGTCTTTACCCGGATATTTTTAGCACCCCCTGCTCCGGAGCGATCCTGATCGCCGCCGTAACCAGGGGCTCCTTCGCCTCCGGGGAATGGGGGCCGTTCCTGAATATTTTGTCTCATGCTTGGGAGGTGGACAGCCGATTTACCTCCCACCTACTGGCTTCGGTGTATCTTGGTGGGAGGGGAGTAATTTAGCCGGAATGCCATTGATAAGTCCCCCCAGCAGTTTTGGTCCTACCTGGAGTGGACTTAGGAGCGGCAATGCACGGCCTGCTCACTACTCCCGTGAGCTGGGCTTAATTATTAGAAGTGCATATATGTTTTATTTTTTATTTTATTTATTAACTTCATTTGTGCGTATGTGCACCTGATGTAGACATATTCATTCCCGCACATGCTCTAAGTACTACACATATGCTCATTCCCACGCATATGCATATGCAAGCATACACATTTATTCTTGTATCTATGCTTATGGATATGGATACTTATTCTTACGTTATAAATAACTACATACATGTCCATCATAGTCTGGCCTAGTCATATGTTCACATCGCCTGTCCGTTTATGCGCTTGTTATATGTTATTGATAAGTGAGTGAGTATACATGTGTATATTCACCCGTGTATATGTAAACACCCCTTTTTGCATACCTCGCAAACCTAACTATCATTATACATACGCATGTATCTATCCCTGCATGTGCTCACGCATCCGTATATGAGCACATACATTTGCAGCATACACTAGTGCTCCCCCCCCCTTTACATATGTGTATATATCTGTACTTGCTTTACATATAGCTACCTCTATGTACATACATACGTACTTACATACATACATATACTTAATTATTTATCCACCTTCCTACATCCTGCACACACCTATATACGTATACCTTTACGTATACACATATAAATACCTACATATGTCTACCTATTCATTCACCCACGCATACACATAAACACGCACCTTATACATACCTATATACACATACACATATATACATGCTTATATACACATGTAAATGTACA
>NC_091570.1:31918698-31922131 GCF_042767895.1 Penaeus vannamei
TAAAGCTGACAAGATAGGTCTGATAGGCACATCGAGTTCATGAATTTTTGATAGTCCATATAACATTCCAGGTAAAGAGCCAGATGTTCTGAGTTGATTATATGTATCAGAGGAAATGGTGTCACTGTCTTTCAAACATTTTAGCATTCTATTCAGTTTGTCCTCTAACTGAATGATTTTAGAAAAGGGCTCATTTTCTAACTTTTTAAATTTTGTATGGTCTGATAGCAATATATTTACTTTAGTGACGTATTCATTTCTCTCCAATATCACACCTTTTCCTTTGTCAGGTCTGGTTATTATGATGTTGGGGTCATCCTTTAAAGCATTGTATTTGGCTTTGCTAAAAGGTGGTAACCAGTGTCTATATCTTTTGAAGTCATAGAACATCTCATTTGCAAAACTGGCAAATTTCTAAAAAAAAATTCAGTTTGGCAGATTCAGAGTTGTCAATAATTTGGCAATTATTAACGGTATGATAAAGACGTTCAAAGGCTAGAAAGTGGTCAACAAATGATGGTGATTTGCATGGTAAAGCAAAGTCAGGCAAGCTGCCCACGCCCGACGGCGCTCTACAATGACTCGAAGCGCAAGGATATAGTCTATTGTGGACTTACCAGGAGTGAATCTGGATTACTCCGGCCTCTGATGCCTCAGTAGGTGGTCTCTAATACGTCTCAGAAGGATGTGGGCAACAACCTTGAATGGTACACTGAGTAGTGTGATGCCATGGTGATTGCTGCAGTCCCATCGGTCCACCTTACCCTTCCAGAGAGGGATGACCACACCCCTCAACAGGTCAGGGGGAACGGTACCAGACTGCCAGATGGCAGCCAGGACAACATGCATCCCCCGTGCCATAGGTTCACCACTAGCCTTTAACAGTTCGGCTGGGATGCCGCAAATACCCGCTGCTTTACCACTTCAGCTTGGAGATCGCCCCCAACTTCAGTTGGGAAGTGTGGGTCCTCGCTAATGGGTGGGTCAGGCAGCGGAATCACGGCACTACCCACATCCAAGTTAAATTTTGGTGGGTCAACCTGATACAACTGCCCAACGTTCCTGCACCGCAACAGGATCTAAGACGATCTGGCCACCTACTAATTGAACTGCAGTCACCTGTGAAGAGGGCTTAAAATTTAGCCTTCTCAGGGCTTGGTATTCAGGACGAAGATCATTTACTAAGAAATGGCCTTCGACCTTCTCAGCAAGACTCCTAATAAGCTGTTTCTAGTCCCTTCTTAACAGAGAACAAGTACTGTGCACCTGAGAATCCCGATCTCCTGCCAGACGAGCTGCACGGCAAGTGTCTGTGGCTTCCAGTGTCTCCTGAGAGATTAAATTCTGTCTTGCCCTCGGGTATTTTCCAATCGATTCTTGGGCTGCATCAAGCGTTTCGCGCTTGAAGGTGTCCCACAGAAGTACAGGGTCCGTCAGATTGTCGAGTGCTGTGAAGCAGAGATTGTCTCAGCAAACCCCCGAGCACATTTCCTCTTCTTCAGCCTGTCCAAATGAAAAACACTAGGGTGGTCATTGGGCCGCTGGGGAGTTTTGGAGTTAACCCAGAGGTTAGCCACAACCAATCTATGATCAGTACCACAGAACTCGGCACTCCTATACACCCTGCAGTTCTCCGAGTGCTTGGCTGCATTTCCCGCATCACTGTACCATGTCCAACGATGTGGGTCTGGGTGCTGGTACCAGGAGCCAGAAATCCTCAATTTCTGGGATCTTGCAAAATCCCAGAAAAGGAAGGAATTTTCGCTACCGGTATCAACTCCCGAACCACGAGGACTGACAGACATCTCATAGCCATACTGCATTGAAGTCACCCAGAACAATACGAACATCTCGTCAGGGACAACTGTCTGTCACAGATGCGAGTTTGGCGTAGAACATCTCTTTCACGTCTAGTTTACAAAAATCGGTAGGAGCATACACAGCAATAAGAGACATGAAGCCAAATGACAGCTTCAGTCTCAATACCATTTTATGCTCATCGACTGGAATGGCCTCTACCACTGAGGGCTGGAGCCTTATGGAGATAGCTATGGCTACTCCCTGAAGATGGTGACCATCGCTGCAGCCTTACCAGTAATAGGTGTAGCCACCTACACTGATAATGCCGCTGCCTGGTCTTCTCACCTCTGAGAGAGCAGCCACCCCAACTCTCAGCCTTACCAATTCCCTCGATAGTAGGGGTAACTAATCATCCTGACGCAAAGAGCGGATGTTCCAAGCCCCCAGTCTGACTTCCCGCCTGAGGTTAACCCTCGGGCAGTCACTCCAGGTGGACCCACATAAAAGGCGGCAGGCTGCAGGACCCATCCTCCACCTGTGGGGTTCCCTAGGGCTTTGCCCCACAAACTTCATATCGGGCTGGCGGCTGCCAGAACGCAGGCAGGACGAGGAGCTCCCATTCCCATCCTGCGCCCCAGCAACCGCCCTCCCAGCGGAGCCCACAGCCCGCGTCTCTCGCTGGGTAGGAGAGACATTCCCCCCCCCCCCAACATTTTCAATTATCTGTGACGTTGCTGATGAGTTATCTCTGGGTGGAGGAAGACTGGCAAGGCCCACCTCCCCCGAGCCTCCCAATAACCCCAGGGGGCTTAGGGGAATGAGTTAGTAAAAGGCCACGGCGTGTCCACACGCTGGTGGGCCATGACCCTCTACCTCTGGGGCCTCCTGCTGCTCCGAGATCCCCTACAGTTTAGCCTAGGACTACAAGGTACCAGTTTCCATAGGTGGCCACGAGGAGGCACTGCAGAAGTCTCGATGATGGAGAGGCTATGCACTGGCAGGGGAGACTTACGCAGCGCTGCTCCTATTTTCGCACAAGGCTAGCCAGTGGTGGCAGCTGCAAGCGAGAAGGCATGCAAGCACTTAATACTATCTAGGCTACCACACCACCGCTTCACACCACCCTATGTCTCTATATATGTACATATATATATATATATATATATATATATATATATATATATATATATATATATATATATATATATATATACGTATATGCATATATATCTATATGTATACATACACACACACTAACGCGCACAAACACACACAAACATACACACACACACATATTTATACATATATTTATATATATATATATATATATATATATACATATATATATATATTTATATTTGTATATATATATATATATTTATATTTGTATATATATATATATTTATATATATACTTATATATATATGTATATATATATACATATATATACATACATATATATATATATATATATATATATATATATATATATATATATATATATATATAGATATATATACATACATATATATATATATATATATATATATATATATATATATATATATATATATATATATATATATATATATATATATATATATATATATATATATATATATATATATATATA
>NC_091570.1:31985685-31988185 GCF_042767895.1 Penaeus vannamei
TATATATACATGGTTCATTTCATGTCAGTTCACCCAAATTTAATAAAATTCTATTTACATGTAATCCTTAGTCAGGAAAGTCAAAATCTCAAATTCCAGTGCAATCTGACTAATGGTTCTCCATTTGCCCCCCCCCCCCCCCAGAAAAAGTTTATTTGTAAAGAGGAAATCACAGGGAATGATAATGTTTTATTTATTTTATCTTATGACTGGTTTTAGGTTCCCTAACCTTTTGACCTTCAATACGACAATTTTGGGCAATTGACCTTGCGATAATTTTGGATGAAAATTATTGCCCAAAATGTATCTTATAATATATGAGAAAAACTGAAGTGAAAAACCCACCACTTAAATAATCATATCCTGTATATTCTATCTATATGAAGCACATTACATACACCGGCATTAGGTTTTGTCAGGTAAAAGTAAGTGTTGGTTCGATTTTGGACAATTCAGCGTAAATCTATGGCCAATATTTCCAGAGAATCCTTTTATTTATAGGCTATTCTTTGTATAATACTGTAATTATGATTATCATCATCATCACCATCATCATTACTTTTATTATCTAATCTTATCAATAATTATCAGAATCATTGCAATTATCATTGCTATCGTCATTTAAGAAAATAATGATGGAAACTCATACAGTAGGGATAAAAATATAAAGCAACTTCACTTTTCTTTATAATCGTGTTATTCTTTCAAATCAACTTTTAATTTTCATTTTTATTTTTTATTTCAATTCCATACTATTAGGAGATGGTAAATATTTTACATTTCCTTATGATGATGATCAGAAACATTGATGAAATGTTAGACGTGTAAAATAATGGTAGCGTTAACTAGTAGAATGGTCCCGACAAATGCAATCGTAATATAAGTGACAGTAGTAAAAGTAATCAAGTAACAAAACTCTTCATGTTACTGCTTAGATATTACTTTTATGACAATGTGTGTACATATGGATGTTATTGATGATAATAAAAACATGAGTAACTGGATAAAAAAAAAAAAAAAAAATCGATCACATAACAGCCAGTAATAACAAAAGAGGTTATGAATATGTCGATAACACTAATGCTGATAATGCTAGTATGATGATGGTACTAAGCATTTTAATATATGATTGGCAATTTATGATGACAAGAAACAATGAATATCGAATAAATAGCAGCAATGATGACTCATTATCAAAGTACTGCATATTAATCAAATATGTTTAATTAATGCATTCTACGTATTTTTCTCTAGATATGAACTTAGTTAACCTAAGTCCAGATGATTTCCAAGATACGGGCGGTTTGCATCGTCCTCCACGGGAGAAATGACAGCCATGAAGAAAATCACAGTCAGTTGCAACGCTTACATAAAACTGTTTCCATGGAATATACCTCCTGATTTAAATATTGTTTTTTAGAGTGTACAAGTGCTTTCCAATTCCAATTACTATAATGACTATTATTTCAACACAAGCGCAGAAGGGTTTGATCAAACCTTAATGAAATACGAAAATTATTAGAAATAAAAAGAACAATAATTGTATTAATAGGAATGGTGGAGAAAATGAATATAATAAAATCCATAACAATGATAAGGATAGTGATAATTATGGTGTTAATGGTAATGAAGCTTATGATGACGATAAGGTTATTAATGATGATAACTGTAGCGGGGCGTAGATCCACTAGACTTAAGTTGTCTGGTTAGAGTCCGGGCTCAACCGAGAATATGGAGTTTTTGCACAAGGGAAAGATTCGTCTGCAGTGAACAGATGTAAGGTTCCAGGCCTACGGCACGCTGCCACCACCCGATTAGTAGGTTCGGGAACCGTGTATGTCGTGTAAGTGGGTGTGGGTGTTGTATCAGAGAAGGGTGGAAAGAAAGTACAGAATGAGTGTGCTGAATATAGGATGTGTAAGTGTGTAGATGTGAAAAGGGAGATAGCGTAGGCTGAGCGTCTGCGTGGACGTGTTTGGAAGAAAAAAGCAAGATCATAGGATTCTTCTTCTTCCCTTCGGTTTGAGCATCCGCCTGCTGGGAGCGGGAACCCAGGTATAGCAAAAATTAATCTGTTCTTTGAATATCAGCTTAATATTCTCTGATTTGACTAGCCTTTTCACAGCCTTTCAAGGGTTGCGAGATATCAGAGCAACCAGCAATGTGCTGTTTAGAAGACCCGAGTCCGAGAAAGATTTAGGCATCTAACCTTGGTCAGAACCAGAACTTTAGTGGTCGTAAGATTAATTTATATTCTGACTGGAGTTGAGTAAAAGCTCTAAGATGGTACGATGTTTATTTAGAGAGCAAGTTACACTCACTAGGGAATTACAGGCATTTTTCAGTCATGAAAAGTAGAAGCAAGGTGTGTGCATCACCAATTTATCACAGCGGCGGTGATGCACGAGAAATCAACACCAGATAAACTTACCACGATATAAAAAATGTCTTCCCTAAGTTGGCGTCCCAACTCCAGAAGTACTGTTACTAGGGGGTCAGC
>NC_091570.1:32035685-32040685 GCF_042767895.1 Penaeus vannamei
AGTGATTCAGCGTGTGAGTTGGACTGAGTGTATGTATGTATATGTCAACGTAAGGAGTGGGGGAGCGTAGAGGTTTGTGGTACTGAAAGGGGATATTGGCTTGTTGGTTTATTCGGGAGGTAAAGGCATGACCCCGGGAGTGACCCCGCGCCCCGAGTGCCGAGGGTGGAGGGTGACCTCCTGTCCTATGATGCTTCTTCTGTCTGCTTGGTCTGGTCTCTGCCTGCCTCTGCTGAATAGAATATTCTACAGGAAAGAAGTTGGGTAAGCCAACGAAGGGAAGAATAAGCTAAGGAAGGAAGGTAGCTAAGGAAATTGAAATAAGTCTGAGTGTGAAAGATAAGGGGCTTTCCGTTTTGCCTGTCTTATTTGCATTATGTTGAAGGCTCGTGTCAAGAGTGCCCTTGGTAGTGGAGTGGGGTCCCCTTAGCATAAATAGTGACTTGCTGTGAATGTATTTCTACATAAAAAATAATTTAGCATAAAAAAAATATTAGTAGTAAAACGTATTAGAATCACAAGCTGTTTGTAAGTAGTTTGACTATTATTAGTGTGTTACTGTTTGCATGTTAGTGTTGTGAGAATAAATGTGAGTAAGAACCCTTAACCTTTTTATTATAATTATTTTTTTATTATATTTTTTTTCCCGTCGACTTTTTCCCTCCGAACCCGTTAGACGAGTTCCGCTCGTGCGCACGTTTGACTGGGGCCTTCAAACACCCGCACGAGCAGAACCCGCCCCCCGAAGCCAATTTGTAAAATAGTCTGTCCTTGGCGACCGTCTGTCGCTGACTCTGGCGAGACGGGAACGCGGGATCGGGGCCTCATTGGTCGGAAAGGTGACTACACCCTCCGCCCCCATTCTCTTTACATCTCGCGCAGTGACTCAGTGCGCGAGTTGTAAACAGACTTTCGGACGATTACTGGGGGTAGTTTCTAGTTTTATTTGTTTGTTTGTTTTTTCTCTCTTTCCTTTTTTTTTTTTTTTTTTATCTCGTCAGTATATATGTATGTATATATTTTAATATTTACATTTTGATTTACATTTTATTTACAGGTTAGGGATCGTCTGGATCGTACTGTACTGCGTGGCGATCTCGCCGTTGCAGCGATCGTTTGCTGTACAGAGGACGTGGTTCTACTAGAGTTAAAGGGAGGCCGCATGGGAACCACGAGTGGTTCTCATTTGCGAATTGCGTGTCTGATATTTTTTCATAATTTTCGTCTTCGAGAGTTTCTCCCATGTCTTTCTGGCTAGATGGTGAATTCTCAGGTTCATTGGGAGTAAATTGTATTTATTATGCAGTTCCTCTGCCTAGATCAGAACTTTGGCTTGTATGCTCTGAATCTTTAGCATCTGTGTATTTGAAGCGGTATTTAATGGTACCGGGTGATATTCAATTATTGCCGAATAAGCGATTTCTACAATTGAACCTTAATCCCCTCTGTGCATCCTGAGAAGTGTTTGCACTTTTTGAGCTGTATGTTTGCCAGTTTGACTCGTTCTCTTATGTGTGGAACGATTCCTCTGTTGGTGATCAGTAATCCAAGCATCTTTCCTCTCTGGCTGAACTCTATTTCAGTTTTGTTGTTGATGATAGGGAGGGGGTTAGTTTCCTTGCGGCAATCATTTGGAACTTTGAATTGTTGGTCCTTATTTTCCATTGCTTTTCGACTTGGTTGATGCTTAGAATGGCTCTTTGTGTTTGCAAGGACATGATGTTTTTTGGACTTGCCGGGGTGTGTTACCAGTTGGGTGACATCGTCACCATATGCGATGTAATTGTGGTGTTGTGTGGGAGGTGTTAAACAGGTGTACAAAATGTACAGAGTTGGGGAGATTACGCTTCCCTGTGGCACGCCACTTTGAAGGCTGATGGGGTTGCCCACGTGGTTGTTTATTTTGATTTTTACTTTTCTTTCTTCGAGGAAGTTGCATAGAAGTTTAATGACGGGTTCTGGCATCTGTATGTCAATGAGCTTGTGTTTGAGGCCAGAGTGCCATACTTTATCGAAGGCCTTCGATACGTCTCGCATTATGATATTGCACTTATGTTTTTGTGCGAAAGCCTGAGCAATTTGTCCGTAGGCGACTGCTATCGCTGTTGTGGTTCCTTTCCCTTTGCGGAAGCCGTACTGATTTACATTTAGGATGTTGTTTTCTTCGAGGAAACTCATGAGCCTGCTATTAATGATCCTTTAGAGGAATTTTCCAGGTGTTTCCAGCAGGGATATCGGCCTGAAGTTTTCTGCTTTGTTGGGCGGTTTGCCTGGCTTTGGTATCAGGGTAATTATAGCTTTCTTATAGATTTTTGGGAAGTATCCACAGGCCAGGCATGCGTTGAAAATATTAGTAAGGGTTTTTTATCATGTTCTCTGGTAAATTAACCAGGTCGGTTTTTCTTATTCTAATTTTCCCAGGTGCCTTGTTTCTCATTTTTGATATCAGCTGTTTAACATCAGCCACTGCTCTTTTGTTAGGGGGTTTTCGTTGTCGAGTCTCCCGAGGTCTACGATTTCGTATGGGACGAGTTTGTTTGGGAATCTCTCGAACTGGTCGTCGTAGTCGAGGTTTTCTTCGTCTGATATTTTAAAAGTTTTGGACCAGAAGGTGTTTGTTTTTTCCTTCTCAGTGTTTTCAAATATATTTTCATTTTAGGGATTTAAAAGGTATGGGATGGTTGGGTTATTGTTTCATTGTATTTTTATTTTTTTTATTTTTATTTTTTATTCCAAAATATTTTGGGGTCATTCCGTGCTGAGTACTTCGCTAGGTCGTTTAATAGCTTTCCCCAGTTTTCTTCATTTAGGTCTTATGATATTTCCCCTAGTTGTGTTTGCAGAGCCCTGTATCTCTGCCTTAGGTCCTCATTCCAACCTGTTGGTTTGCCCCTTCTTTTGACTTATTGGTATAATGCTTTTAAGGTGTTGAGTTGGCGGTTTGTTTTGTGGTGGGGGATTGTAGTGAAGGATTTTGTTGGTATGCATTCTTCTTTTGTTGTGAGTATTTCCCCTTGCCATTGCTCCACAGCTTTGTCTATTTCGGCATATGGCTTGTTGTGTAATTGGATTTGCCTTGTATTGCTTAGTGTTTGTATCTCTCCCAGTCTGCGCTTTTGTAGTCTTTGCATGGCTCTCTGGGTATCATTATCGGTGATGTTCGAGATAATAGCTTGTATTGGTAAGTGATCACTGGTTGTGATTTGTCCTTGTGAAATGTGTATATTAAAGTTGGCATGATTGTTTGTAATGACAAGGTTTGGGGTTGTTGCCGAATTGTTTCGTATTGCAGTTGGGAAGTCGCGTCGTCTGGGTGGAAAGTATGCTGTGGATATTATCACAGGACCGAGCGGTGTGTCCAGTTCGATGGCAAGAATTTCTGACGAAATTATCAAGCACTTTGTGTTTGATGTTTTGTTTTATGGCAATGGCTACTCCATCATGAATTTCGCCCGATTTATTGTTGGTGTAGGTGTTGTAGGTGTAAATCTTAATTGGTTCGGTTTCTGGCTTGCCGTGACTGTTTATTAAGATGACGTCTGGGTCGAATTCACGGTACGTTTTTACGAGTTCGCGGGCAGGCTTGTCGTAGTTCTTCGAACCCATTACGTATTTTGCTTGGATTACGTTTTTGAATCATGCTGGGCATGATATTAATGTTTCCCAGGTGAAGGTGTTTTAGAATTTGAGTTTCTTTTTCTGGCGAGCGGAATTCCGGGTTGCTGAAGGTATATTTTATTGTTCCTTTGTTTATTTCGTCTCCAATGGATTTCCTGTTGTTGTTATGGAATTTCTTGGGTTCATTTGCGAACAGTCTGATACCAAGGACTTTGGAGTCTGTGGGGATGCCGTCTTTGAGGGTGGTTTGTGAGGTGGATTGCTGTGAGGTTGACGGTTGTGAGGTTGAGGCTTGCGAGGTTGATGCCTGATTGGCTTGGCTGGTTGAGGGGCTGGGCTGGCTTGAGTCTGAGTCCTTGGCATGATTGTCACTCCGTGCACGTGGTAGTGATCGTGATCTTGCTCTGGTCCCCTCTGACATTTTAGAGGAGAGGTAGGTGGGGCTTACTGACGGGATAAAAGTGAGTGCCTGCGTGTTATCATTGGAGGCAGTCTTCGTGATTATCTCTTCTCCTGCTTCTTCCTCCTGCTCACTGAAGAGCTTGTTGTGCCTGTCAAGGGCTCTGACATGCGAGAGAACGATCTCTTGTGAGGTGACGATCTCCATGATGTTCTCCCTGGGTTCTGGAGCACTAAACCGTGAGTATATCAGCTAAGTTAACGTCAGTTTCGAGTGTGATATCTGGGAAGCGCGCTCTGCGTAGGCCCCTGTTGGCGATGGCGTTGTAGTCTGAATTTTGTTCCTTTAAACACGTGAGGTGAGCATTGATAAGTATCGTCAGTATTTCAAGAGAGGTGTTGTTGGGGAGTTGTATTATTGGTTGGGTCACCTTCGGGGTAGAGTTTTGAATAGATTTTATTATTGTGTCTTTTGTGGCTGTTATGGTTGCAGAAGCAGCGTGTTTTGCCATTTCGCTGTATGTTTTATTTTGTGCTGCCCTTGCTTTTTCTGTCTTTTTTTCTTGTTTCTTTTATTATCTTTTGCCTCTCAGGACAGCTGTTAGTCAGCGTGCGGTGGTTGCCAGCGCACCTGAGACATTTCTTGAATTCATTGTTACATTCTGTGTGAATGTGCCCTGTTTCCCCGCATTCAGAGCAATATTTTGTGGCTTTGTTTGGGCATTGGCTTTTGTTATGCGTGTATTCATAACAATGCCTACTTTGATTTATGGCCGTGAATCTTTCGGTCTCTATTTGGCTCGGTGTGACCGAGAACGCGAACATCTTGAGTCCTCTCTCTCTTGTGAAGTTGACACTGGTTAGGCTGATAAAACGAACCTTGATGACGCATTCCTGCATCATGTAGACGTCGTCTACCTTAAGGCCGTGTCACACTAGCACTTTCTCCGTCAATTTTTGACAATTTTATTTAACATAAATAC
>NC_091570.1:32045685-32050685 GCF_042767895.1 Penaeus vannamei
TAATGCGGTTTAAGGTACCAAAAAAGCCTGAAGACTTCGACAATGCCTACCAACTGGTTAGGGCATTGGAGAAGGAAATAACCGTCAGACTCTCAATTCGAATTTGTAGAGAGGAGGGCATGATTATTGTCACCAAAGACAAAGCCACCCTGAACTTCGTGCAGGTAATCAAGGTGCTAAAAGATGGGAGAAAAGTGAGTATCTCACCACTGACCTCCCAAGAGAAAAAGATCAAGATGGTGCTACTTGGTTATCCACTAGGGTTTGACGTGGAGGTGATCACGTCTCTCTCACAAGTGGTGGAGGCTTCCCGTATGACCAAAGGGAAGTCTCCAACCAGCCAAGTCCTGGTCATCCTCAAGGGAGCCCCAATCACCACCCTTGATCTGGGTAACTGGGGCTCGTACAAGCTCAGGACATATGTGCCAGAGCCCTTGAGGTGTTTTACATGCCAGAAATTTGGGCATCACCAGGCCAACTGCAAGGCCACAGCCAAATGTGATGTATACAGCGAAGCACATCAAACAAGTGTGCATCAAGGCACACAAAGATGGCCAGAAGGACACAACAGCCAAGTGTCCAAACTGTGCCAAGAAACATCATGCCTGTAGCCTGGCTTGCTCTGTCAGGAAACAGGCAGTCATTGAAAAGCAGGAGCAAGCCAAAAAGCGACCTGACTTTGTCCCAGCGCCCCCAGGCACCTATGTCTGGGAACAAAATAAAAGAGAAAAAAATCCCCGACCTCCTAAGAGGAAGGAGTCACCCCAACAACCAAAGCCGGATACCTCTAACAGAGAGGAATTCCCTAAGCTTGCTAGTGGCAAGAAAACAAAAAAGAATCAAAGGGAAAATGTTTCAAAGGCCACAGCAAAGGTCCTCCCAGTAGAGGATAATCTTTTCTTTGACGAGAAAGATATGACTCCTGTTGAGTGCTGTAGTTTCTACAGTAGCAACAGCCTTGGGGAGGACCAGTGAGGAGGCGAAGGCAGTGCAGGTCGCCATGATGGCTATGACCCAAACTGTTGCAGCTCTGAAGGGAAGGAAGCTAGAAGCCTCCAAACCGAAAAAGAGCAGCACTCCCCTCCCTAAATCCTCAGATGGCAGGCTATCTTCAGGAGAAGCATCACGTGAAACCCCAGCTAGTCTGTCAGGACAGGCTGAAACTGTGCAGCAGAAGACCCCACTGCAGACCGAGTCTGTACAGCCAAAGTCTGATCCCTTGACCCAAGGTGGCACTTCCAACCAAGGCTCTACACCTCTCGGTAGACCCTTAACCGGAGTGTCTCACTTAGAGGAAGTTGTACAATCCTCTAATCAACGAGGATCTATATCAGATGCCACCAGCACTGGAGCACCTGAAGCTGAAGCAAGTGACTCTGAGTAACCATCTACACAATCTAAGCATTATGCTGTGGAATATCTGCAGCTATAAAAACAAGAACTCCTTTCTCCAGTCAATAGTGCGAGCAAGGAGCATTGACGTCGTCATGCTCCAGGAGACACTAACTATGGGATCTGTGTGCTTCTCAGGATATTATGCCTTCACCACTCCAAACCTGGATGGTGCTAGAGGCCTGATGACCCTGGTAAAAGAAGCAATCCCATGCTCCTTAATAGCCAACCCGCCGCACTGTGGAGATGGTGTTGAATCTCTTGCTGTTGAGATTCAGCTACCTGGGGGCCCTATAAAAATATATATTTATAGGAAACCACTGTGTGAGAGCTTAGATTTAAACCAGGTCTGTGCTACCGCAGCACAAGACCGAGTGATCATAGGGGGAGATTTCAATGCACACATAGCCATGCTGAATCCCCGCAAAAGGCCGAACGCGGCAGGCATTCACATAGCAGAAGTGCTTGACACGTTCCCTGAGATCGCTCTCCTCAACACTAAAGAACCAATGCACGTGAGGGGAGGGGTCCTAGGCCTCACCTTCGCCACTGCAACAATGGTGGAGAGCATTCGGTGGTGTGTCGATGATACAGTTAACAGTGATCACTATGGCATAGTCTCCACCCTAATGGATGCAGGTTCAGCCCAAAGACCACATCACATTCCTAAATGGAAAACAAACAAGGCCAACTGGTTTGCCTTCCAGGAAGGCTTGGCTCGATGTCTGAAAGACAATGAACCCAACAATAATGAAAATGTGGATGTGCTAGAGGCAAGGCTAATCCAGGCCATAAACCAGGCAGCCTCACAAACCATCCCCAAAACTCGCCCATGGTCCAGAACTCGCAAAGATGCCTGGTACTATAATGACGAGATCAAAGAGGTCAACCACAGGGTTAATATGTGCTGAAAAAAATTCCGACTGCAAAGATCTCCCGACAATCTGGCCCTGTTGAGGGAAGCTGTCGTGGATGCCAAGGGAACTGCCAACAGAGTAAGGCAGGAAAAATGGTTGGAATGGTGCCAGACTTTTGGACACCAGACCAGCCTTACAGAGTTGTGGAAACGGGCCAGGCAAGCGACAAGCCGCTAAGCCCCGAAATGCACTCATCACGATCCACAGTCAGAGGCTAACAGATTGGTGCTTGAGTTCTCAGCCAGAACCAGCACCAACAATCTGCCTCTAATGGTGAGAGAAAAACAACAAAACTTAAATCCAGGAAGACTTGCTCTCATAAGAGACAAGCCACTAGAAGCTGATGACACGGATGCCTTGTTCTCTCTTAGGGAACTAAGAAAATCATACAAAACCAGTTCTGGATCAGCACCGGGATCTGATGAGATCTCCCACCCCATCATTTCACACTTAGGCTTTGCAGGAGAACTTGCATTCTTGCAGGTTATCAACAAATCCTGCCAAACCTCCACGGTGCCCCAGAGCTGGAAACAAGCCACAGTAGTTCTCATCCCAAAACCAAAGGAGCCTGGCAAGTACCGTCCCATTTCTCTTCTGAGCTGCCTGGGTAAAACAGCTGAGATGGTACTCAACAGGCTCCGATGGAAGACGGGTCCCCATCATGAACACCTGCATGGGTTCACAAGGGGTAAGAGCACTGCTCACAGCATTTCCACACTCTTAAGCATAATTTCGCCCGCAGTGGTTGTCTTCCTTGACCTGGAGAAGGCTTTTGAATTGACAAGCCCGCTTGCCATTCAAGAGACCCTAATCCACGAGGGAGTCAAAGGCAGACTCTTGGTCTGGATAGCTGACTATTTTAAAAATAGGTCAGCAAATGTCAGATTTAAAGGCCACCCCTCCTCAGGGAGGGGTTCTTAGTCCAGCCCTGTTTAATACCCTCATGTCCAACATACTCGACATTCACCTGCCAGAGGGATGCAAGATCATCTCTTATGCAGATGACTTGGCAATCATAGCCTCTGACAATCACTGCCTAACTATATATATATATATATATATATATATATATATATATATATATATATATATATATGTATATATATATATATATATATTTACATATATATCCGTCTGCTGACTTCCTGGTCTGACGGCCCAGAGTTATGAACTACACTACCAAGGTATGTAAAGCTCTCTGTGACTTCAATGTCCTCGTCGCAAGCACGTATCAACTGAACAGGTTCTCCTAGTATGTCCCCAAAGTCCTGGATCTTGGTCTTGGTCCAGGAGACCGCTAGACCCAAGGGCTTCGCTTCATTCATTAAATGCATCGAGAGCCAACTCTAAGGATTCCAAAGACTCAGATAGAATGGCAACATAATCTGCAAAGTCAAGGTCAGTAACCTTGATATTGCCCAGAGTTGCTCCACAATGACTTTGAACAGTAGCTCTGCCCAGTATCCAGTCCATGCAAGTGTAAAAAAGAGTTGGTGCAAGGACACAGCTTTGCCTCACTCCTGAACTAACAGGAAAGAAGTTTGACAGGCCCCTACCACACTTTGAAGCACTTTCAGCACCAGTATACTTGCTATTAGTCCAATAATCCTTGTTGGAATTCCTCTGTCTCAAGATTTCCCAGAGTGATTCCCGATGCACCATATCGAATGCCTTCTTGAGGTCGATGAAGGCTGCAAGCAGCCCACGCCCGAACTCATGACGATGTTTTATAATGACTCGAAGTGCTAGGATACAGTCTATTGTGGACCTACCAGGAGTGAATCCAGATTGCTCCAGTCTCTGATGCCTCAGTAGGTGATCTCTGATACGTCTCAGATGAATGTGGGCAAGAACCTTCCCTGGTATACTGAGCAGTGTGATGCCTCGGTGGTTGCTGCAGTTCCATCGGTCCCCCTTCCCCTTTCAGAGAGGGATGACCACACCCCTCAACACGTCAGGGAGAATGGTACCAGACTGTCAAATGGCAGCCAGGACAACATGTAACCCCCGCACCATAGGTTCACCACCAGTCTTTAACAGTTCAGCTGGGATGTCGCACATACCAGCTGCTTTACCACTCTTCAGCTTGGAGATCACCCCCCTAACTTCGGTTAGGGAGGGAGGATCCTCACTGATGGCTGGGTCCAGCAACGGAATCTTGGCACTACCGGTATCCAAGTTAACTGTTGATGGGTCAACCTGGTACAACTGCTCAAAATACTCAGCTCAATGTTCCTGCACCGCAACAGGATCTGAGATTATCTGACCACAGGACTAATGCAGGACTAAGGTCATTTACTAAGAAATGGCCTTCTACCTCCTAGCAAGATTCCTAATAAACTGTTCCTTGTCCCTTCTTAACAGAGACCGAGTTCTGCACACCTGGGAACGGTACAAATCCCAATCCCTTGTCAGACAAACCGCACGACAGGCATCAACAGCATCCAGTGTCTCCTGTGAGATGAAATTTCGCCTTGCTCTCGGGTGTTCACTAATCGTCTCTCAAGCTGTATCAAGTGTTTCACATCTGAAGGTGTCCCACAGAAGTACAGGGTCTGTCAGATTGTCAAGCACTGTAAAACGACCAGAGACTGCCTCAGCAAAACCCCAGGCACATTCCCCCTCCCTCAGTGTGTCCAGGTGAAACACCCCAGGGTGATCATTGGTCCACTGGGGGGTTTTGAAATGGAC
>NC_091570.1:32330498-32332998 GCF_042767895.1 Penaeus vannamei
ATGTTCATGTTCTAATCTCCCTATAATTTCCAGATATGATAGACAAAATATCTATGAAACTGCGAGAAGTCGACACGTGACATGCAACATGTGGGGGTGGATCTTCCTGCATGGAGTTGGCGAGCTTGCAGAAATAGACGGAAGATTCAATTCCGAGAAATATATAGAATTGTTGGAAGAAGTGTTTCTCCCGTCGGTACGGAGCTATGCTTTGCCGTTCCCAGAAACAATCATTGTCATGCAGGATAACTGCCCCATACACACTTCGAGGGTAGTTACGAGATGGTTCCGAGACCAAAACCACCTGGAGGTCTTACCCTGGCCAAGCAAAGCATGTGACCTGAACCCCATAGAAAATGTCTGGGCAAATATTGTTAACGTCTGGGAAACGGCCAATGAAAGAACCTCTCAACAGTTAATACAGCATGCAAAGAGGGAATGGGAGGTAATGCGGAGGAAACCGGAACTAATCTATAAGCATGTCGCTTCTGTCCCGGAAAGACTACGATTAGTAATAGAAAATAATGGAGGTTGGACAAGATTTTAATAAAAACGAATTGTTCTAGTTGGTATGATTTTTCTATCATTTGGTCAGTTCATACAAGGAAAAAGTATTTCGGTTATCAAATACATTTTGTATAATTTAGCGCTGAACGTGGTTCCTAATGTTCCAAATGTAAGACCAATAATCCTAAACTAGTAGTCAAATAACGGTAATGACAAACAGCTGCATTGAAAATGGCCATCTTTACTTCCTTGACTCGCACACACACTCACAATGATGAAGCACATATATATTCACTATATCCCTACTGTGATTTTGCATTAAGTGAATGTTCTGTGATAAAGAAAATTCAAGTTTTTACAGTCTTCTGAATCGGTGTCTGAGGAAACAAAATTAAGTCACTTCATTTGTTCTATTAGCTCCTTCTAGATAGTTAAGGTAGGATAACGAAAAGTTGCAAACCAGTGAATTTGCAAATTTCAATTTCATTCAGCTGTCATACGTAGATGTTTATAGAAAGAAACGTTTATATTTGTAAAGAAATGTGCAGTTATAATGCCATTTAAGCTATCAAATAATTCCAGGAATTCGTGTATGAAAAATACTCATCAAAGTCAAGGGCATCTTATATATTTCATATAACGGGAAATTATTTCATAAACTCATCAAGATAATATATAAACACATACGCGCAGACAGTGATTAGACATGAATTGGCAAACGAGAGAACATAAATTATATATATGCCAAAGAAAAGTAGAGCGCAACATAGTATACCCACTCCCTCAGAATCAGAATGGAAACATTTAAGATACCAAGCATTATACAACAGCCTTATAGGAAGTAAATTTTATTTCCCTCCTTCAACCACTTAACTTGTAGTTGCTTGAGTTGAAACAAGCAAACGTGTGTTTACTTGCTCTGCTGTTCGAGTGTGGATGCGTCTCCACATAGAAGTGTCATGGCTTGTAGGATCTTGATATCGCAAACCATTATCAAGATTTAACACAAGATAAAGTGCTTTCCAGATGAACGAAACGAATCATACATACGTGTTTATATCCCATCGCCTAATATATACTTGTGCACCCCCCCCCCCACACACACAGGCTCACACACCCTCTCTCTCTCCCTGTTTCTTACCCTCCCTCCCTCCTTCACTCCCTCTCTCAGGTTCTCTCTCTCTCTGTCTCCCTCTGTTGCTAATTTTGTCTGTTTATCTCTCGATCTCGTTCGCTTTATCTCCCCCCTCCCTTTCTCTCTCTTTCTCTTTATCAATCTCTCTCTCCCTTTTTCTCCTTATTAATATTTTCTCTCTCTCTTTATCTCTCTTTCTCTTTATCATATTCTGTTTCTTTACTTCTCTTTCATTTCGTCATACTCTTTTTTTCTTTCTTTCACTAACTCTCTCACTCACTCCCTTTCTGATACACTCTCTCACTCCATATCTCTATCTATTTCTCCCCCTCCCCCAACCTCTCTCTCGCTTTCTCACTATCTATTTCTCCCCTCTCTCATTTTTTTACACACTCTCCCTCTTGCTCTCCCTTTCTCCCTCCTCCCAATCTCCTCTCCCTCGCCCTCCCCCTCCCCCTGTCTCTTTTTATTTCTGTCTTTCTTACTTCTCTCTCTCTCTCTCTCTCTCTCTCTCTCTCTCTCTCTCTCTCTCTCTCTCTCTCTCTCTCTCTCTCTCTCTCTCTCTCTCTCTCTCACTTTCTCTGTGACTCTCTCTCTCCCTCTCCCTCTTTCTCTCTCCTACCCCCCCCCCCCCGCTCTCCGCCCCCCCCTCTCTCTCTCTCTCTCTCTCACCCTCTCTGTCTCTATTTGCGCCTCTCTTTCTCCTACCCTCCCTCCCCCGCTCTACCCCCCTCCTCCTTCTCTCTTTTTTTATCTCTCCCTCCTTGTGGATGTATGTGTTTGTGTGTGACTGTCTCTCTTTATTTCTATTTCTTTCTTTCTTTCTTTCACTCTCTCTGTTCTCTTTCTCTCCCCAAC
>NC_091570.1:32368804-32373804 GCF_042767895.1 Penaeus vannamei
TGCTTTGGCGATCATTATCTTTTTTTTCCCCAACACGAACACGAAATTACCGAATGGTGTTATTATATCAACCTTGCCAGTATATCGAGCGAGGTTTCGGAGGCAGTTTCGGTTCACGCTTTTTCGTGATGATTATGGCGAAGGAAAAAAATATATCTCACGCGTGCAGCAGTCACGTTCAGCGGAAAACTAGACCAGAAAGGCAGAAATCAAAGGTTGGAAGGTAAACAAGCCAACTACGGTGGTTTTGTACACTTCGGTTGATGGAAGGCTTAGAACTTTCACTTCCGAATAATTTCCTTTCGGCAATGTCCTTGAAACATGCAACGAATAACGGTTGAGATCAGTAAAAAAATGATTCCTTTCCCTCTCCTGCTCCCCTTCTCCTCCTCCTCCTTTTGTCTCATTTTCTTTTCTTTTTTTTTCTCCACAAGTACTTTATATTTTTTTTTTCTTCTTCTCCTTCTCCCCTTCTTCTTCCTTATCCTCTTCCTCCTCCTCTTTCTTCTCCTCCTCCTCCTCTTCCTTCTCCTCTTCCTTGTTCTCCTCGTCCTCCTCTTCCTTGTTCTCCTCCTCTTCTTCTACCATCTACGCCTCCTTCTCTTGCTCTTCTTCTTCCTCTCTTTATCTTATCTTTTCAGTTTTTCCACGAATACAAAACCAGGCATACCTTAGAGATGAAAAAAAAATCTAAAAATACCTCTGCCTGCATCCCGATTCTCGCTGGGATTCACGTTTTCACAAAATATTTGGACAAAGACCAAGAATCTCTGGGCTTTCCTAAGAGGGTAAAGACCAAAATTCCGTTTACAAGGCGAGACAGGAATTCGTTAATTTCATTTGTGAATGCAATCTACTTGATTACTTGTTTATCGGTTGTTGATTTGACCACGGCTTCCACTTCTTTTTTTTTCTTCTTTTTTTTCCCTAGATGCAAAAACTTGAAACTGGAAATTTGATTTTTTGTGTGTCTTTTTCATTTGTTTGTTTTGTGACATGGTTTGTGTTTATCTTATTGCTTGTTTGAATATCTTATTTCATTTTCTTCTCTCTCTCTCTCTCCTCTCTCTCTCCTTTCTCTCTCTCTCTCTCTCTCTCTCTCTCTATCTTTCGCTTTTCTAACGTGCAACGAAAACCTGTCGTTTGCTATATATCATATAAAAGTTTTAATTGACCTATGTTTCTGGGTCAAAAGTTTACGATGTCGGTCATACACACCAGACAGTGACTTGCATGTGCTGATCTTTCGCAATTGCGGACGAGAAGATAAACTTGCATTTAGCATATTCAGGTTTATCATTTATACATTTTTTCTAGTATATTTTATAACAGTTTCCAAGTCCTTCTTTCTCTCTTCTTTCTCTCTTCTTTCTCAGTGTGTCTACCGCTCATTCATTTGATCGTCATTTATCTGTCTATCGAACTATTTCTTTTCCTATCTGTTTGTCTCTGTCTCTGTCTGTCTGTCTCTCTCTCTCTCTCTCTCTCTCTCTTTCACTCTTCTTCTCACTGGCTCATTCAATATTCACAAACTTACTTTTACTTCTACTCTCACTCTCATTCTTACTCTCACTTTCATTCTAACTCTAACCCTAAACACACACACACTCTCTCACTCTTTCTTTCAACTTCTCTCCCACTCTCACTCTCCCTTTCTCGCTCTCCCTCTCACTCTTACTTTCAACTTCTCTCCCACTCTCACTCTAACTGTCACTCTCCCTTTCTCTCTCTCACACTCTTACTTCTCTCCCAATCTCACTCTAACTCTCACTCTCCCTTTCTCTCTCTCCCTCTCATTCTTACTTTCAACTTCTCTCCCAATCTCACTCTAACTCTCACTCTCCCTTTCTCTCTCTCTCCCTCTCACTCTTACTCTCAACTTCTCTCCTAATCTTACTCTAACTCTCACTCTCCCTTTCTCTCTCTCTCCCTCTCACTCTTACTCTCAACTTCTCTCCCAATCTCACTCTAACTCTCACTCCCTTTTTCTCTCTCTCTCTCTCACTCTTACTCTCAACTTCTCTCCCAATCTCACTCTAACTCTCACTCTCCCTTTCTCTCTCTCTCCCTCACACTCTTACTCTCAACTTCTCTCCCAATCTCACTCTAACTCTCACTCTCCCTTTCTGTCTCTCTCCCTCTCACTCACTTTCAACTTCTCCCAATCTCATTCTAACTCTCACTCCCTTTCTCTCTCTCTCCCTCTCACTCTTACTTTCAACTTCTCTCCCTTTCTCTCTCTCTCCCTCTCACTCTTACTTTCAACTTCTCTCCCAATCTAACTCTCCCTCCCTCTCTCTCTCTCTCTCTCTCTCTCTCTCTCTCTCTTACTCTCTCAACTCTCTCTCCCTCTCTCTCTCTCTCTCTCTCTCTCTCTCTCTCTCTCTCTCTCTCCCAATCTGACTCTCCCTCTCTCTCTCTCTCTCTCTCTCTCTCTCTCTCTCTCTCTCTCTCTCTCTCTCACACACACCCAGAAACAAATCTCGGTTACAGAAGCGACTTTCATCAAAGATCCTCGTTGGTTCTATGCTAATATCCATAAAGATTTATTGATTTGCCAGTAAGTGTTAACAGAAAAAGTGATTGATGCTTACATAAATATTCACACTGAGATCGCAGTTCATTAAGTATGACAAACGCAAGGAATGACACCTGCCGTCTTTTATACTTTTGTATTATTGAATAGCTATGTTGCGTTTGATGTAAAAAGCTTCTTGGAGATAAGGGGACAAATATTTTAATATAACAGAGATACTGCTGAACATGATAACAGTAATGCTAATAATGATGATAGTTATGATAATAACAATACTGATAATACTATTAATGATAATAATGATGACAATGATAATGATAATAGTAATACAACTACTACTACTACCAATAATAATAATTATTATCATTATTGTTATAATGATGATGATAATGATAGTTATCATAATAATGATAATGATAAAATAGATTATAGTGATGATGATAGTGGTGATGATAATGATAAGGATAATATTGATTACAGTAATAATAATGATGGTTACATTAATAGTCTTCTTCATTATAAATGATGATAAGGATGGTAACGATAGGATAGCAATGTAAATGACATCAATGATAGCAATATTGCTAATATTTATCTATAATAGTAACAATGATAAAATAAAAATGATAATGATATTAACAATACTAGTGATAGTAACAATAATAATAATAAAAATAATGATAATAGGAAAGATAACAATAACGATAATGATGATAACAATGATAATAATGGCAATTATTATTTTCATTACTACCATCATTGTAATCATAATAACGATAAATATGATAATAGTAATGATATTGTTGATAATGCTAATGATATTGAATAGTTCCTATAATAATAATGATGATGATGATGATGATGATAGTAATAATAACAATAATAGTAATAATAATAATAATAATAATAATAATAATAATAATAATAATAATAATAATAATAATAATAATAATAATAATAATAACAATGACAATAATAATAATAACAACAACAACAATAATGATAATAATAATAATAATAATAATAATAATAATAATAATAATAATAATAGTAATAATAATAATAATAATAATAATAATAATAATAATTTGATAAATAAAAATTACAATAATGGAAATAGTAATTAAGATAAAAATGATAATGGTAATAATCCGTATTATTTTTTTTATTTTGATGAAAATGAAAATGACTATAGTAGTACTTGTAGTTGTAATAATGTTGTTATAATAATGAGGATGATGATAATAATGATAATAATGATAATGATGATGATGATGATGATGATGATGATGATGATGATGATGATGATGATGATGATGATGACGATGATGATGATGATGATGATGACGATGATGATGATAATAATAAGGATTATGATAATAATAATAAAAAATATCATGATAATAATAATGATAACAATAATAATAATAATAATAATAACAATAACAACAACAACAACAACAACAACAACAACAACAATAATAATAACAATGATAATGATAATAACAACAACAACAACAACAGCAACAATAATAATAATAATAATAATAATAATAATAATATAAATAATAATAATGAGAAGGACATGAAGGAGATCAACAGGAGAAGCAACAACAACAACAACAGCAACAAACACAACAACAAGATTAAGAAGAAGAACAACAACAAAATCATGAACAAAAATGAACAATTTCACTTTCACTCGTTCACGCCAAGAACACTTTCTCCCTCATGAACCTGTGATTATTATTTTCATCATCAATTTATTTGTTTGTGACGTCGGATTCCGGGATGTGACAGTTGATATGCCTGATGCTGAGGCTTCGTTTGCTTATCAATCTTATCTTCTTGATCGTGCGGTGATAGATGGTCTGGGAGATGAGATAAGAATCATGATTGGATCTGTTCTTTTGTTCTTTTGTTACTTTGTTCTTTTATCATGATTGTTGTTCTTATTGTTGTCTTTTTTCTGTTTGTTGTTGTTATGTTTGTCATTCGTGTTGTTCTTTGTTGTTGTTATTGTTATTAAACTTGTTGTCTCTCATGTTTTTAGCTTATCATCATTATTATTGTTCAGACAAGTAATGTATCTGCTATTGTTAAGAATAATTAATATTTTATTACTATCATTACTATTATATTTTTATTATCATTACTATCATTTTCTTCATTATTACCATTATCATTATTATTATCATCATTATAATTGTTATCATCATTATTATCATTATCATCATCATCATCATTGTTATTGTTATCTTCATAACTACTTTTATCATTGTTATCAGTAGTATTAGTGTTCCTATTTTTTATATTATTATCCTCATCATTATCGTTGCTGTCATCACTATCATCATTAGCTTTTATTATTGCTGTTATTACCATTAAAATTGTTATTATGATTGTTTCTAGTATTATCATTACTGTTGCTAACACCATTATTTACTTTATTATATTCATCATC
>NC_091570.1:32408804-32411304 GCF_042767895.1 Penaeus vannamei
CCCGATGACAATAGATGTCTTCCTTTGGCGTGTTTATTAGTCTCGCCAAATGATTCGCCTTAAACTCTACGAGGAAACTTGTTCTGAAGAGCCTTTTCAGAGGTTTAAGTCTTAAATTGACAGTCTGTGTGTAAGGCTGTATTTTTTTGGTGGAGGGCGGGGGGGGGGGGGGGTGTAACAAGTGTGTGAGAGGAGGGTACAACGCGTTTGTGTGTATGGAGTCGTATGTGTGGGTGTGTCTGGTGAAGGGTATGTGTGTTTGTGTTGGAGTTTTAGAGTATGTGTGTGTTTGTGTCTAGGTGTGTGCGTGTCTATGTTTGTATCTGTGTGCGTGCGTGCATGGGTGTGTGTGGACGCTGTCTTTCTGGAGAGTGGGTAGGAACGCACTTATGCATTTTAAATGTGTATCCCAAGCCCATATATACATGACCTGATAAAATCCCTTTTAACAAAAGCCACAGAAATCTCCCTGAAAAATTTCGTCACGGAATTTGCATATCGTCCATATTCTAATAGATGAAAAGGAAGAGAGTAAATCCAACCAAAGTTTCTTCAACAAATCTTTTAACTTTACACAAGCTTTCACCTGCTATCTCTCACACATAGACGGAAACAGCCACTTTCGGTCACGAGATAGAACAAGTATGAACTTTACTTGCTGTACAAAACATCAATAAAAAAACGGTCACGCACAGGGAAAGCACTGAAACAGGGAAAATATATATAAAACCCTTTGTTAGATTTATAAGAGACTATTTGAGGATGGAGAGTCTGTTATGGCGGTTACTCACACTTTACAACATTCGATTAGCAGAGCGATGGAGCCCTGTCTTCACAACTTTCCCTTTCTCCATCCCTTCCCATTTTATCGACTTTTTATGTTTATCTATCATCTATACTTTTTTTTCCTTGGCTTTTCTCTCGTACCTTTTCCCTTCTTTTCATGATTTTTTTTATATGTCTCTCTATCTGTCTTTTTCTTTATTTCTCTCTCTCTCTCTCTCTCTCTCTCTCTCTCTCTCTCTCTCTCTCTCTCTCTCTCTCTCTCTCTCTCTCTCTCTCTCTCTCTCTCTCTCTGTCGCCTTAATTTCCGTTCATTCCTTTTACGCTTTAGCCCTTCGCCCCCCCCTCCCCCCTCCTCCTTTCTCTAGTACTGTGCCCTTTGACTTTTCTTCTAACAATACCCTCTATTTCACCCCCACCCCCCTTACCCTTTCCCTTCCCACCCTCTCTCAATTGATCTACCCTTCCCTTTCCCTCTTACTTCCCTCCCCACCACGCCCTCCTCCCCATCCCGATTCTCTTCGCCCTTCCCTACCCAAATCCCTCCCTGCCCTCCCTGCCCTTGTTCCCTACCGACCTCCTCCCTCCTCACTCCATCTCTCTTCCTCTCCCCCCCCCCCCCACTACCGCTAAACCGCTTCTCTACCTACCCCAACCCCCCATATGTTCCTCTTACCTACCAACCTACCTTCTTCTCCTTCCCTCCCCTCCATATCTTCCCCTGCCCTACCCACCTTCTACCCTCTCCCCTTCCCTCCATATCTTCCTCTTGACAACCTTTTCTAGCGATTATCTCACGCGTACAACCCATTAGATAAGCCACCAATCATAAATTACAGTGACCTCCTCTAGCGGTAGATCGGATACTGAAAAAAGATTCCCGCACGCCCATCCAAATAAAAACAAATGCATTGAAAATAGGACCTATAGTAATTACTCAATAAACATCCTACTTAAAGAATTAATGCAGCGAATATAGGTCATATTTCCAAGGCTACTAATTAATAGGCGTCCCTCCGTGAACTAAGGTCTCATTTCCAATACTATTAATAAAAAAAAAAACAAAAAAAAACGTAAACTCTTTTTTCTATTACTATTGATTAAGAACCCCCCCCCCCTTCCCCCGTAAAGCAAAGGAAAAATCGACGACTGAGTAGTGTCAAGCGTCTCGGCAAACTACAACTCGAAGGGTCAAGCCGGTTCGTAAAAAATAGTTCGATGCCTGACGCAGTGAATATTCATATCTAAAGACCTGCAAATAAATACATATTTCTCTATCTATCTGATCGATTTTTATCCATCTATCTTTCCGGTAAATATGGATATGTAGACTAATGGATATGTATTTATCTCTGATTATGTGCATGTCCGTATAATGACTATTCACTGAGTTTCGCACAATTTTAACAAACCGCCCATTAGTATCGTGTCTTATATGGGGAGACAGCAATTAAAATAATTTAACTGCGTTTGACTGACATTGATAACTTCCATTCTTCCTTTTTCTTCGTGCGGTTGTGAATGTATAAAATATAAAGACGTTTCCGTAAAAAAGTGTCTGCTGCAAAGGTTACTGCAATATCAGTAAAGTCCATCTGCATATTGGCAGTTACAGGGCTGGGCACAAAAAGTCTATGGGTTTTGTGGCACAGAGTGTTTAGTATAGTCTATGGCAGGAGAAAGTGCAAAGGGGGGTTGCTTTGCGGTTGCAAATAGT
>NC_091570.1:32450921-32455921 GCF_042767895.1 Penaeus vannamei
TTTTAATCTTTCTGTTAATTAAAATGTTAGAATTCCGATGTTATCAATAACCTCTTCATCAATTATTCTATTTCATTAACACCCTCTTGCTCTATTTATCCATTTATCTTCATTATCAAAAAAAGAAAAAGAAACATATTTGCAAAACCATGACTGTGATACTCTAGATTATTCAAGAAAGGAGTATTATTATGCCATGAGTACATTATCATGCTGAAAATTTAATGAAAGCAAATATCTTAAATAAGCTACATGTATTACGAATCTGGTTTCTTAACTGCTGATTATGACTTGCATATTATTCTTTCTCTCTTTCTCAGACCTTACACAATGTTACAGTTTTCGGTTTCTTAAAGATGTAAGGGAAAAAATCGTGTATAGATACATTTTTCTGTTTTGACTATATCTGGAAATTCTTGAGCCGCTCATGAAACTGCAATAAAAATGAGCGAATGATCATGACTGTACTTTCGTTTTCAGTCATATATATATATATATATATATATATATATATATATATATATATATATATGTATGTATGTATGTATGTATATGTATATATATATATATACATACATACATATATGTATGCATTTTGTGTATCTATATATGTTCCTTTTTCATCATTAGCTGTTATACCTCCTTTAGTTCTTCAAATGACAATAAAACTCTACGGAAGTAAATAAACCATAGACACTGTCGCCAGATTTTAAAAATAATCATTTTGGTAAAGTGAGAAAATAAAAGAAAAGCCAACGTCTTTGGGACAAAAGAAGGCGATTCAGGGACAGGTCACACGTGGTTAAAATGGAGTGGTCAGTGGGTCTGTTTATTCGTGTTACAGTGAGAACGTCTAATTCTCCTGGTAACTGTTGTTATAGTGATACTCCTAGTTACCGAGTTGCTTTTTTCTAGTTTGATTGATATTTTGGATATAGATTCGGGGTATGTGTTTTATAACTGAGGGGGGGGGGGATACGGGGTAGAGGGTCAGGTTCATTACTTGTTTTAGCGTTGAAATCTCCGGTCTCTAATAAAGGATTACTATCTTTTTTGCATTGAAATCTTTAATTTTTGTGACGTGGTTATGATTTCTTTCTTCTCTTTATCCTAAATGTTAACATAACAATTGCTGTAAATCACATTACTTGTCTTGTGAATAGAATGTTTGTGAAACGCTTTTTCTGTCCGATTTTGAAAATGTCCGCAGAAATGTGGGAATAAAAAGCAAACCCTGCAAATACTGGGAATACTCTTGGACACATTCCCACGCCATTACATCCCTAAAAAATGAAAACAAAAAGAAAAAAAAAATCCCCAAAGTTTGCAATGGGTGCCTTGGTTGCAAGTCAATATTTGCACGTGAGAAACTGGGCTTTTGCCGTTCATTCGTGTAAAATAGGAAGTGTGCCAGTCACGCTTGTAATTACGTCAGGAGGAGACTCGGATGCATAAATCTTCCGTTCATGCAACTGCCTCTGTGCATGATCGCAATTCTTGCAAAATGACATGCCGGCGTCGTAACATTGCAGACCTTCGACCGGAGGGAAAACATCAGTCAGTAAGTTCGCAAGATCAAGGAAAAGAAAAATGTAACTTTGTGTTAGTTTGTTTGCTATGTTAATGATAGAGAAAGGCGTCGTGTACTACCTCTATCACGTCCTTCGCTTGATAAAAGAGTACAGTAAAATATAATGATAGGGATAAGAGATAGATAGATAGAAGGACTGGTAGACACACGCACAGAACGACTGACTGACAGACAGGCATGTAGACAAAAAGACAAACAGAGACAAAGAAAGTGACAGAAAAAAGAATGAGAAAGAGAAAATTAAAAACAAAGAAAGTGACAAAGATGACCCATGCCAAAAAATAACTAGCCTTTTAAACAGAATCTCTACATTTAGACATCCCCCCCATAAAAAATAATGATGATAATAGTAATAATAATAATAATAATAATAATAATAATGATAATAATAATAATAATAATAATAATAATAATAATAATAATAATAATAATGATAATAATAATAATGATAATAATAATAATAATAATAATAATAATAATAATAATAATAATAATAATAATAATAATAATAATAATAATAATGATAATAATAATAATGATGATAATAATAATAACAATGATAATAAATATAATGATAATAATGATAAATGAATAAATGAAATAATAATAAAACAAACTAAAACACAAAAATAAAGTCAGAACGCATTTCCAAAACACTCCAGCTGCCTGAAGATCTCCTGATCTCCTGACGAGCGCGTGAGAGTGACGTGATGCTCCCCCATAGCCCCCCATGACGTGACATGAGAAAGTGAAGTGTTGATGATTCGAAGCGTCACGTTCCCCCGCGTACGGAACATGACTCGGGGCTGTCGTGACTTATTCAACAAACACGTGACGGCAAGATAAGGAAGGGAGTTCTGGTGTAAACGGGAATAAGAGTCGGTTTGCAGTTTAAAGCAAGACTTGGGAATCTTTATATTCTTTATCGAGTATATATATATATATATATATATATATATATATATATATATATATATATATATATATATATATATATATGTATATATATATATACATATATATATATATATATATATATATATATATATATATATATATATATATATGTATATATGTATGTATGTATGAACGTATGTATATATTTGTGTGTGTGTGTTTGTGTGTGTGTGTGTGTGTATGTGTGTGTGTGTGTGTGTGTGTGTATGTGTGTGTGTGTTGGTGTGGGAGTCGGTATTTGTGTACATACATATGTGTGCGCACACACACACATGCACGTAATCTATGGATTTAGATATAGATATCGACATCGATAAATATATTATATATATATATATATATATATATATATATATATATATATATATATATTTATATATATGTGTTTATGTATATGTATATATATATATATATATATATATATATATATATATATATATATATATATATATGTATATATGTATATATATATATATATATATATATGTATATATATATGTATATATATATATATATATGCATATATATATATATATATATATATGTATATATATATATATCTATATATATATATATATATATATATAGATATATATACAAATATATATGCATACATACATATATATATATATATATATATATATATATATATATATATATATATATATATATATATATATATATATATATATATATATATATATATATATATATATATATATATTTACACACACACACACACACACATAAACATATATAGAGATATATATACACATAAACATACATATACATATAGCTATATATGCAGAAGCAGATACAAGTGTAAGTATAGATATAGCTACAGATATAATGCAGCAATGAAAAAATAAAGATACAGATATAGATATAAGCACAGATATATGATTATAAAGCACACGAAAGATTAAATATGAAAAATGCATAAGCATAAATCTTAATGAATCTATCTTCATTTCTGAAAATATAAAGATATGTTTTCGCAAATGAAATCAGATGTAAAACTACATCGTAATTACATATCACCCAACAATGATAAATAAAAAGGTCACATTTAATTAAGTAAATGCCGGCAACAAAAAGCAAATTAATTATAACCACTGTTGCTGAAATCCCTTTAATTTATATTAATGACGAAAAATGTGAAAAGAGAACAAAGAACTGTGAACAACTCAAATTACGAAAGACAATTAGCTGTATAATTAAAGACAAATCTTTTCACGACGAGTAACAGCAATGAAAAAAATCATATCTCCAGTTATGTAATTAGCACCAATGATGAAATGATATCAAAGTTACAATAAAACGGCCGTAATGTTAAGATTGATTTCGCGACATACAAATCAAGATTGCAACTAATGCAAAGATATTATGTAATAAACAGCAAGAAAGAAGCAATGAAAAGAAAGAAGAGAAAATGAAGGAACACACATCGTCACGTTCGACAGAAATGCAGACACAATAGAATTAAGTATTATGTAATCATGGGACGTTAGAACAATGGGATGGTTTCTAAGCCGATTGGGCTCGTTAAAGGGAAGGGATGATTAGAAAGAACTGTAGGCATCTTTATGAATTGAAAAAAAAATAGTTTTATGATCGATTTTTTTTTTTTTTTCGTATCGTAAAAGGGAATGGTATTCTAATGAACTTTGTCTTCTTCTTCTTCTTCTTCTTCTTCTTCTTCTTCTTCTTCTTCTTCTTCTTCTTCTTCTTCTTCTTCTTCTTCTTCTCCTCCTCCTCCTCCTCCACTTCTTCTTCCTTTTTCCTTTTCTTTTTCTTATTCTTCTTCTTCCTCTACTACTACTACTGCTACTACTACTACTTCTAATTCTTCTTCTTTATTTGTTTTCTTTATTGTATTACAAAATTTTGAAATGATTTACCATTTTGTAAACCTGGCATCAATCATTTATGAAATGCGAGAGAGAGGGCGAATTTAATTATGGTATTTAAAACATTTATACAACTACACCATCATTTATTATTATTGTTTTTATTATGTATCAAAGGAAAGAATAATAACTGATAACCGTAAGATTATGATGATAAAGAATTATACACGATTCAAGTTAACTGTGTGTTATTTAGTGTTCATTCTCTATGTATAACTCATAACATACCGTCATTTTTTTAAGATACAAAAGAAGAAGAAGAAGAAAAAAAAAAGAAATAAAGAATTTTCTTTTCTTCATAAAACGTCTTTAAACAATCATTGCCACAATTGAAGAAATTCTTTAATTTAATATATTCATTAAGTAACATGCAGTCTGTATACTCAACCCTGTAGGGTACAAACGGCCTTTAGAAGACTCAAACCTCCGTGACGTCATGAAACATTGTACTCATTAGTTTTCTTAAAGTACAGTAACTCAGAATACATAATTTTCACCTGTGTTTAATGAGTACTCTAACGGGTACATGTATTACCTGTATT
>NC_091570.1:32523421-32530921 GCF_042767895.1 Penaeus vannamei
CAATGATAATAATAATAGTAGTAGTATTTGTAGTAGTAATGAGAATGATAATAGTAATAACTGTAATGGTAATAATATGGTAATAATAATGATAATGGTATCAATAAAGATAACAAACGCGATAACAATAGGGGTTGTAATAAATGAAAAACTCAGTGACATAAAATATCAAATAATGATTATATGAATTATTATATGGATTTACTTCTATTATCATCATTATTATTTTCATTGTCACGATCATTATCATTACTGCTATTGTTGCTATTGTTATTATTCTGTTATAATGATTATTGTCATTAGCTTTCTCATTATTGTCATTATCATTGTGTATAGCATTATTATCACCATTATTACTACCATTATAATTAATATTAGAAGGAGGAGGAGGAGGAGAAGGAAAAGGGAGGAAGGAGGAAGGAGGAAGAGGATGAAAGTATAAAAAAGAACAAATAAAAAAAAGAAAAAAGAAAAAAGGAGAGAGCAGAAAAGATGACGAAGAAGGAGAAACAAAAAATAAAACAAGCAGCGACATCCCATAGCAGCGACGGGATCAAAACAGAATTAAGGGTCATTTATCTTGATCCTTAGAAATGTTAAAACACGTTCCTGACACGTTTTTGCTGACGCCGTAGCCGTATTGGACCGGTTATATTACCTTTTAATTTGTAACCCCAGAGCATCCACGCCCATAGACAGTTAAATCCTTCTTTTGTTTCACACCCCAAACGGGTTGTGGTTGTTGGAGTTGTAGTCCGTTGCGGTTGTCTGCGTGTCTTCGTACAAGACAACTATAAAATTGCTCATAAAAGATTATGTGGCAAATTGTCAAGTAGATTTTTTTCACAACCTAAGGGGATTTGTGGCAGTTGTTATTATTAGTATTCTAGTCATCGTCGTCACTGCCTTTGTTGCTGCTGCTGCTGCTGCTGTTTTTGCTGCTACACTTCACACGCTACCATAAAATCTATGGCGTTTGTCTGCGTGTCTTTGCACATGCCAGCTAGAAATTTACTCACAAAAAAGGATCTGTGGCAAATAGACACGCAGAAAAGAGTCGCAACCCAAAGTCAAATTCCAGGAACAGAAATAAAACCCCAAACCCACTGGAATTAGTCAACAAAAGCTGCAATTCCCAACACGAGAACTATCACGATATGGGCAGCACTATGACTGTACCCCTCCCCTTCCTTCCCCCCCCACTCCTTCTTTCCTCCTGCACCCCCCTCCTTTCTTCCTCTAACCCCGCCCCGTCCTTCCTTCCCCCTCAACCCCCCACCCCCCCATTCCTCCTTCCTTCTTACACTCCTCTCTTTCCTTCCTCCTACCCCCCCCCCCCTTTCCTTCCTTCCTCGTACACCCCCGCCCCCTCCTCCTTCTGTAGCCATGAGACAGGTAGACAGTAGATGGTATTTATTGCAAATTATGATCGGGACATTATAGTCGTTTCGGGTCGTATTTCGTCCTACAGTAGAATCTGCAACTGGAAACGCTTGATCAAAATTGCACATTTCTTTCAATTTACCTTTTGCATTTTATCTAATTATGCATCGCCGTGTAGAAATAAGGGTATGATTATTTCTAGAGAATCTGGAATGCATTTTTATAATCCCTGGAATTTATATAAATTAATTCGCTACAAAAAGGCAAATTGTACTTTATTTTCTCTAAAAATAATGTGCTGAAAGAGAATTTTGTAGTTAATAGTTAATAGATATGGCTAAATTACATATTTTAAGCTTATATTTATAATGGCTTAGTTATTTTATAGACACGTATTTCTCTGTGCTACCGAAAATTATGACTTTGTTTGCGTCTTTTGAAAAGTGGCTTGTATATAATGGAAGCTAAATAGTTACAGTCACAAAATAAAAATAAAGAAAGAAAAATAAAGAGGTATACGATTTTTTTAAATTTTATTTTAGCAACACAAATTTGACTTTCAACCCGCTAAAGTATATGACATTAATGCAAAACATAATAGAATAAAGAGAAAGGGGGAAAATAAACAACAACAACAAAAAAAATAATGCTAAAAGCCTGACTAGAGATTGAAGCGAATGATTATTAAAACTGGCACTGACTCCAACCCCATGTATACTTGCAGCCAAGAGAATGATGACACTTTATCACTGTCATTCTTCACACGAAGCTGTCACTTTCCTCGTCACACTCTGCCAGCACAGGTGTCACCTCGCCAATGATGTTGCAGGGATGTCACGTTGCGGAAATTTGCAATAGGTTGAGAGATCTGTGGAAAGGAATAGAAGCTGCCACAAACACCTCATTTGCATAACTTGGCCGTGTCGATATTAAGCTGTTTTTGTTGTTGTTTGCTTTTGTGCGTGTGTGTGTGTGTGTGTGTGTGTGTGTCTGTGTCTGTGTGTGTGTGTGTCTGTGTCTGTGTGTGTATGTGTTTATGTTTGTGTGGGTGTGTATGTGTGTGTGTGTGTGTGTGTGTGTGTGTGCGTATGTGTTTATGTTTGTGTGTGGGTGTGTGTGTCTGTGTCTGTGTGTGTATGTGTTTATGTTTATGTGTGTATGTGTGTGTGGGGGGGGGGTGCGTGTCTTTAAAAGTCAAAATGACAATCTAAAAGTAATCAAATACATTGGCGATGTCAAAGCTGGTACTTGGATTATCTTTATTATCATTACTATCATCATCATGAATAGTATTATTGTCATCATTAGTATCATTATTATTAATACATTTTCTATCATCATTATAATTGATGTTATTATTATCATTATAATTGATGCTATTATTATCATTACTATTAATGCTAATATTATAATCATCACCATTATTATTTCTATCATTGCTCTCATTATTCTCATTATTATTATTACTATTTCTGTCATTATCATCATCACTATTATCATTATTATCATATTCATCATGATCATCATCATTTTAATAATCATTATAATACGACAACAACATCGATAAAAATTACCATAATACTAATTGCAACACCAGTAATAGTAATAGGAATGATAATGACTATGATAATAATAATAATAATAATAATAATGATAACAACAATAACTGTAACAATCAGGTTATTAACAATGATAATTATGATATTGGTGGTGATAATGATAGTAGGGATAACTATGACAATGATAATGATGATGGTAATGGTAATGGTAATGATAAAATTAATGGTATTGGTAATAATATAAAAATAATTATCATAATGACGGTAATAATAATGATAATGCTAAGATGATTATCTATTATTATTAATAACAATAACAACTATAATAGTAATGGTAATAATGATGATTATGATAACTATCACATAATGATAATCATAATAATAATTATTATTAGTGATGATAATAATGAAGATGTTGGTATTGTTAATAATGACAATAATAATGATAATGATAATGATATTTATAATAATGATAAAAAATAATAATACTGATAAGAATTATAATAATAATGATGATAATTAGAATGCTAATAATAATAACAATAATGATAATAACATTGATGATAATAATAGTATGATAATAATGAACATAGAAATATTAATAACGATAATAATAATAACGATAATAATGACCACGATAACAACAACATGACGATAATAAAATTAATAAGAACAACAACAACAACAACAACTCTAAGACGGAGCATCGAAGGAGGTAAAAGTATCTTGAAATATGTCATACTTGTCTACGCGATGTTGCAACAAAATACAATTTATAATCACTAATAGACCCTCTTTTATCAACAAATCTTAATTACCAACTACTAAAAGGAAAATAAAAAATAATTTAGAACTCTCTCTCCGGATAAAAACTTTGTTCTTTTTTTATTTGAGAAAAAAGTCTTTAATTACCGTATTTTTTATTTTGCTTTTTATTATTATATAGATTTTTAGTAGTAAACTTTTTTTTCTTTTTTTTTTGGGGGGGGGAGACGCCAGAAGAGAGAGAGGCAGGAAGAGAGAGAGAGAGAGAGAGAGAGAGAGAGAGAGAGAGAGAGAGAGAGAGAGAGAGAGAGAGAGAGAGAGAGAAAGAAAGAGAGAGAGAGAGAGAGAGAGAGAGAGAACTTTTTTCTTTTATTCATTTCTTTCCTTTTTAATTTTTTCTCCATTTTCCTACTTTCCTTTCGTGCCTACGCCATTCCTTATTTAATCCGTATTTTTTCCCGTTCCTTGTTCTGTTTTATTTGTTTCTCCCCTCTTCTCTTCCTTTCTTTTTCTTTTCTTTCTATTCCTTTCTTTCTTTTTCTTCATCTTCTCCACCTCCTTCTTCATCCTCCTCATATTCCATCTCTTCCTCATTCACCTCCTCATCGTGCTCCTCCTTATCCTTCCTCCTCATATTCCATCTCTTCCTCTTCTCCTCATCTTCCACTTCCTTATCTTTCTTTCTCCTCCTAATGTTCCATCCCTTCCTCCTCATCATCTTTTTCCAGTTCCTTATCCTTCTTCCTCATCCTAATCTTCCATCCTCTTCATCTTCCTCCTCCTCCTCCTCCTTCTTTCTTATCTTCCATGTTTTCCTATTCCTCCTCTTTATCCTTCTTCCTCCTCGTCCATCGTCAACCCTTTCTTCTTTTCTCTTCTTTCTATCTTATTCTTCCGCTGTCTTCATCTATGCATTCGCCTCGTCAACGCCAGACAGCCTAGTAATTAAGATTCATGCACAAAGGACCGTTAATGGATGAGGTTAATTATTCAAATTAGTTTTTGGAAAGGACATGATATTATATAATGATTCTCTTATTTTACTTCTTTCATAATTTTTTGTTTTCTCACTCATTCGTTGATTTGTTTATGTTTTGTTTGTTTTGTTTTGACGAAAGCTTTTAAAAAAAAATGTGTGGGAATGCAAAGTCTCTCTAAAAAAAATCAAGATGTACAAAAGATTTACAACTTTGCAGGTAATAAAATTCATGAATATGTAAGTATATGCATAACCGAAATGTAGACAGATAAGCAAAATTAAAGATAAATAGGTTAATAAGAACATTACATGATTACGACTAGTAACGATAGAAAATCAAATACGTTCTTAATTGATGCATAAAAAGCTAATTCCTAAATAAACGGTTAATTAACACAAAATGCAAACGATTAGGAAGACGAATAAAAAATATGATATTCCAAGGAAGCCTTTCTACTGAGGCTGTTAAAAAAAAATGTTCAGGTTAGGCTGTTTTAGTAAGGCTGTTCGGTCTAGGCCTTTCCAGAATGGCGTTAAGACTGTTCCGAAGACACCGTTCACTCATTATATCGCTGCCCAAGAGATACGTCCCATTACCGTTGTTGGAGAGAAGTCTTTCTAACGTGGCTGTTTAAAAGAGGTCTTCCCAAATTGGGTCTTCTAAAGAGATCTTTCCAACGTGGCTGTTTTAACAAGGTCTTCCTCACGTGGCTGTTCTAACGAGGTCTTCCCAACTTGGTTGTTTTAACGAGGCCTTCCCGACGTGGCTGTTCTAACGAGGTCTTCCCACAGCGCCTTTCCAAAGAGATCGTTCCAACGTGGCCGTTTTATCGAGGCCTTCCCAACGTGGCTGTTCTAACGAGGTCTTCCCAAATTGGTTGTTTTAACGAGGTCTTCCCAACGTGGCTGTTTTAACGAGGTCTTCCCAACGAGGCTGTTTTAACGAGGTCTTCCCAACGAGGCTGTTTTAACGAGGTCTTCCCAACGAGGCTGTTTTAACGAGGTCTTCCCAACGAGGCTGTTTTAACGAGGTCTTCCCAACGAGGCTGTTTTAACGAGGTCTTCCCAACGAGGCTGTTCCAAAAAGCTCTTTTCAACGAGGCTCTTACACCGGGGCTACCTACCCCCCCCAACCCCCACCACACACACACCTTCTCTCCATCACCTCGACATAATTAACATAACATTTGCAAGATAATGTCTTGTCAACGTCGGCTTGCAAAATGGCGAATCACGGCAATTGCAGCGGACCAGGCATCATGGTGCAAAATTTCGAAAGTTATTGATCCTAGGCCTGTAATCATCATTTTGCAGACGACGCCATCCATCTCCCGTCCTTTTAATTTCCAGATGCCATCAATTTTGCTTTTCGAGATCCTGATGTTTCATTTGTTTTATCCTTCTCCTATCTTCATCATCTTTTTCTTGTTAGGATCTTGTTTGCATATTTTATCATTGTTTGCGTTTAACTTTTCTTGTAGTATTTGCATTTTCGTTTTTTTTCTTTTTTATCCTTCTTCTTGTCATTTCTTTTTTCAACGTATTCTTACTTTTTGCTTCTACTTTCCTCATCTTTCTATTCTTCCCCATCGCCCCTCTCGTTACCTTCACTACTATAACCTCATTTCCTTTCATCTTCCACTTCTTATTCTCTAATTCTTCCTTTCCCCCTTCGTCGACATCCTCCTCCTACTTCCTCTCTCCCTCTCCTTCCTCTTCACCCTCGTTCTCTTCTCTTTCCCCACATCATTATCTGTATTTCCCTCCTCATCCTCATTATCCTCCTTCTTATCCTCCTCGTTAAGAATCCTCCTTCATCATCATCCTTATCCTTCTTCTTCATTCTTCTTATTCTTCTCTAATGTATATATCTTTCCCCGGCATATAAAATCGGTCACGACCAGAGGGCGTTTGCAATATAACGGGAAATAAGAATTATAATTAAACCTCAATTACATGAGGCAACTTAAAAACAAATTGACAGAGAAAAAAATAAGATGAAGTTATATACAAAAATTTAAGTTGAAAAATATAAAAGACTACGAAAGGGAAAATGAAAATATATAAAAAGAAAACGAAATTATTAAAGAAAACGGAAGGTATAAAGAGAGGCGGAAAGAAAACGGATCTAAAGAAAAATAGAAAAGAAAAAGCAATTATAAAAAGAAAAGGAAGAGGTTCGTGCGGCATGAAATTTTTAAATATGTATAACTAACTAACGAAAGCGAAAGAAAACCAAAGAGAAGAAGAAGGAAAAGGAAGAGTAATCAAAGCAGAAATAGTCATTCATCATGTTATCAGAACATCTGGCAACTGGCGGATAGCTTCGAATGGGGATGATCAATGATTCCAAGAATATATATACATACATATATATATATATATATATATATATATATATATATATATATATATATATATATATATATATATATATATATAATGAAAAGGTATCTGCAAGAAATTAAACAAATTAGAAAATAAGAGGAAATGCAACAAGAAGAAAAAAAATGGAATGGACAATAACATATACACCTTCTCAAAGAGAAATTCTTTTTAAAAACTTTCAGCAATTATAATCTATCTTCCACATGTACTCCTTGTGAATCTATACTTTAAGTCTATAGATCAATTTTAGGACCTGTTTGAGACAGACATTACGATTATTTGCGTTTTTAGAAGCTTTCATGAAGCTGATGATGGAAATCTCCCAAGGCCTGGAGGTAAGCCTATGAAGAGAACTTACTTTTCAAAATAAAACCTGTTCGTATAAGATCGGTGAAAGGCGTTCTGTCATTGACACTTTTTCGTATG
>NC_091570.1:32588421-32593421 GCF_042767895.1 Penaeus vannamei
TAAATGGAACTAGTTTGGCGACCAGACGTCGTCGTGTCTTTCAAATCTATATACACACAAGAAGGTGTACAGTTGCCCAAGTTTCTAGCATGCGACTACATTGCATACGAATTCCAATAGATTGTACAAAGCACACCTCTCGTAACCTGCAATTTTGGTCTAACGATAATTTTTTCCCCTTTTTTTTTCTTTTTATTTTATCGTACCATACTGTGCCATATTCTATGATTGGGAACTGCTCGACTCGCTCCCGTCCACGCCGACTCTGAAAATACCTGGAAACCAAAAAAAAAAAAAAAAAAAAAAAAAAAAGAGAGAGAGAGAGAGAGAGAAAATGGATGATCAAGTCATGATTGGACACGAAAAGGGGCAAAGTTTGTTCACAATTACTCGGATAATCTAGACCACTGTCCTGAAAATAGAAAAATATATATTCTTTTGGCGGTAGTATTTCATATAGGGAGACCATAGATACTGATGAGTAACAAAGATCTAGAAGTTTCATTATCACTGTTTACGGTAAAATATCTTTACAACATTTGTACGTTTTTAGTTCATGTTTCTGCATAGCAAATGAGATCATTGGGTGAAATAGAATTAATAGAAATAAACAGGGATTAATCTTCGAATGACATTTATTTCCAATATGTGGTTCAAATTCAGTAGGAAACATACCAAACTAATTTAATGAATACAATAGTCTTGGGCGGTGTGACGAAAATACAACAGCAACGTAAAAAAATGAATAAAATAATAATAATAATAATAATAATAATAATAATAATAACGACATTTAAAAAGATGATAACAACAATGATGATATTTACAATAATGAAATAGCCAGTGTGGCAATCACGATATTACTAATGTAATAGATATTATATCAACAATGATTATATGATAATATAATATAATAATGTCAGTGATAATTATAACCGTAATGATGGTGATTTCATAGCAGTAATAATAACAATATAAATAATGATATTAAGGATAATAACGGTAATAAGATAATAGAAATATGGATGATGATTATGATAATAGTAACAACTACGAATAATAATAATGATAATAAAATAATGATAATGATAATAGATTCTATTATGTTAATAATTATTATAATCATGGTATTCATTATCATTATACCAATTATGATAATCATCATATGAATAATGACAATAATATTAACAACGATAATGATAGTAATAATGATAAAAATAATGATAAAAGTAATAATAGAAATAGCTATTGTGATTATCAAAATAACATCTATGATCATTAACACAGATATGATGACGTTAATTACTTTAAATAGCAATATTTTTATTACATCACTGGCCTTAGAATTAATAGTAGAACAGTATACAGATTCTTGTAATTATTATCATAATCATAACTAATAATCATTACTGATATCGCTATTATTGCACAGCCGTAGGAAGATATTTCGAAGGGCGGGGGGGGGGGGCAGAGTAGGTTCCCAGAAAACAGCCGGGGGTCCTTGGGTTCGGGGCGGTGAGCCGGCGGGGAGCAGGGCCGAAACCTCCCGGAAGCTCCTGGATCTTAGAATTAAAGAGAAAACCTCATTCACTTCGGCGGTAGAATTCCAGACATGTTTATTCAGATAATACGTACATAATGGTTATTCCATTTTGATTGTGTTATTTGATTCATTATCATCACTATAATTACTATCAATTGTTGCTATCATCAGTATCAGTAAAAAAATATATATAATATTTTCTGAATTGTTACTGTTATTTTTATTATATTCTTTATAATATAATGATTATAAAGACTTAATTGTGATCATTACTACTATTATTATTACTATTGTCCATATTACTATCACTGTCAGCATAAGTATCATCAATACATTCATTACAATCATCCTTATCCCTATCATCACCCTCAGAACTGCTATCAAAATCATTATCTTTATTTCCACTATTATCATTACCCTCCCTAAAGAAGTTTACGCGCGCGCCATTGGTGAAAAGGAAAAAGAAAACAGCGCATCGGCAGCGCACTTTCGCTGTCCCGTGAGCAGGGCGCCAGTTGACCGCCGACCGCCAACATGGGATGGTGGGCCGTCTCGGTGCTTTTCTCCATCGTCACGGGTAAGTTGAAGAAATAGATGATTATAATGATTATATTGGTTATGCAGGTCTGTTATCATTATATATTATATATATATAATCTAGATATATGATAATGATCATATATTATATATATGATCATTATATTGGTTATGCAGATGTCTGTTATCATAATGATGTTGAAAATTATGAAAAATAATGATAGACAAAAATCATCTTTATTATCATGATGATAGTAATTGTATTAATGATATCGATATCATCATTGTCATTATCATTGTCATTTTTATAATAATCATTATCACTATTGCTGCCATTATCATTTTTACTATTATTGTTATCATTATTGTCATTCCCTATTATCACTGTTACTATCATCATTATCCTCATCATAATCATCAATACTTTGATTACCATTATTATTATTATTATTATTATTATTATTATTATTATTATTATTATTATTATTATTATTATTATTATCATTATTATTATTATTATTATTATTATTATTATTATTATTATTATCATTATTATTATTAATATTATTATATCTTTAACATAATCTTTAACTTTCTTCTCTGTAATAATGGTAATACCGATGACAATTATGATTTTTACTACTAGTCTTACTACTACATGTACTATTATAATCATTAATTATTATCATTATATTCCAATCATTCCTGTCATCATCTCCTTTATCACCATCATTACTAATGGTAATAATGAGAATAATGATGATAAATGTTTATAAATAGCAATCAAAACGTAATAATATGCTTATAAGAACGACGGTGAGGATAATGTCAACAATTAAATTTATCAGAGAACAATGATTAAAATACAGTGAAAATAATAATGATGAAGATACTACTGGTGGTGCTAATGATAATAATTACAATGATGATTAATGATAATCATAATAATACTGCTAATGCTAATATCAATGACAATAACAGTTAATGTTATCATAATAATGGTAATTATCATAGGAAATGATAACAACAATAATAATGATAATAATAACAAGACTGATAATACAGACAGTACACACAACGATAATAAAAGAGTCTGGATTACAAGATACTTTTTCTTTAAGATATTTTTTATCATTCTGCCTATAAAGACGATTCGCCAAGACAAAGAAACAGGATTTTTACCCCAGAAACGTATTGCTGTAAATTAATATTTCTTAGTTTGATTAGGCCAAAGGTGTTCAAATGAAAGCTCTAGAAATGCCACATTCGCACTCAGAAAATAACTTCAGTCTTCAGAAGATAGTTGTGCATAAACTAATTTACTTTATAGGTCCTCAGATCTTAAAATATAAGTGAAATATTAAATGAATATACCGATGCGCGCTTACACCCACACAAATATAAATATACATCCAAACAAATTTATATACATGTCTGTGTATGCATATATGCGTGCGTGTGTGTGTGTGCATATATATATATATATATATATATATATATATATATATATATATATATATATATATATATATATGTATGTATATGTATATATACATATATATATACATATATATACATATATATACATATATATATAGATAGATAGATATAGATAGATATATATATGATACGTATATGTGCGTATATGTCAAACCTCATAACTACATATCTTAACATCAAACTAAATATATATATATATATATATATATATATATATATATATATATATATATATATATATATATATATAAATGCAGGAACATGTATACACAGAATTAGAAAAAAAAATCCTACACGAAATGCAGATCATGATACCACCTTCGTCCTCATCTACAACGAACCAGAATTATTAACCTTTACCAATGCCCATTTCCCGAATTCATAGCACAGCTCGCTATAACGAATCATCCTCTATCAAATACCACAATCAACAATCGTTATCTTTATCTTGGAGATTACTTTATCCTAAGTAATCTCCAAAAATCTTCAGCATTCACCGTCGTCAACAATCACTGTCTCAAACATTACTATCTTAAATAATAATTTCCATTAACAATCAACAACGCCAAACAGCCATCACCACCAGCAAACGTCATTTTGAACAATCACAATTACGACTTAAACAACACCATCTTTAAGAATCGCCATCTTCATCAGCCGTTGCGTTAGCCTTAATAACGGTTAATAAGGACCATCTTCCACAATAATCGATTAAACAATCAATATCATCAACAATCCCCGTCTTAAGCAATCATCATTAACAATGACCATCGTCCACAATCACCAACGTCAACTATCACCATCTTACGTCATCCCTATCATCACCTAGAACTACCGCTAACAATCCCCGCTTTCAACAATCACCACTTTCAACAATCACCCCTCTGACAGGCACCATCTCAAACAATCACCTTTTCAACAATCACCCTCTTCAACAATCACCCTCTTCAACAATAGCCACAACAGACAACCAATACCCGTCTCTACCTACAGCGCCGGCAGACGTCAGGGCGCTTATCGGGAACCAGCACGACCTGTACAACGACCTCCGGAGCTGGACCTGCACCCTCGACAACAACGGGTGGAGCACCGGCGATGTGGTTCTCCTCAGCCGCCTGGTCGAAGGCGCTTGGACCAACGAGGGCGCTACGTGTACCGGTTAGTGAGGGGAGGGTTGCAGGGAGGGAAGGATGGGTTGAGAGGGGAGGGTGGTTGGGAGAGGATTTTCGACTGGGGCGAGAGCGGATAGGGAGACGAGGTTGAGAGAAGGGAGGATTAGGGAAGTAATGCAGAAGGGGAGGTGGCTGGAGGAAGAGAGGGGGTGGATGAGGGGAGAAAAGATAGTGGGGGATATCATAACCTAATAACTGTTTGATCTGATTGCCTTTAATTAGCATTAGATATCAACATATTTTCCGCC
>NC_091570.1:32605921-32608421 GCF_042767895.1 Penaeus vannamei
CACTTTACTGGTATATTATTTCTTTTCCGTTGTTTGACTTGTCTTTTAAAACTTTCAATCGATATAATTACCATTATCACAGTTATTTGAATTATTTTCTTGGCGCGACCATAATACATTCACAAAATTGCCCCTTTCTCGTTTCTTCACATAATTAGGGGACTCTTTTCGAAAAAATCTTGGCAACACATTTCAACATTACGGAGGGGCTGGAGGACATTTCTGGGCCCCACCTGCTCAGTTTGATGCTAGGCAAGGCGTAAGTATCATATCACGGATAAAAACAAGAATAAATCCAATTAAATATAAGGATGATTATAGGTATGAATATTGTGATGATATATCTGTCACAAAACATACACAAATCGCATCGTTTCAGATCAAACAATAATAATAATAATAGAATAAGAATTATGAACCTCTCTATAGGTGTACCTGACCTTCTCCATCATTTTGTGGGAGACGCTAACGAACTGCCCAAGTTGTGGGGGTTTCACGCCCGACTGGGTGAAGCTCTACGTCCGTCCAAAAAGCTGGGATGAAGGTTTGTGTGTGTTGTAGCTGATCCAGGCAATGGCACAGATGCCAAGCCTGGATAAAGTGGGAACGATAACCATCTGTAAAATATAATAATTATTATGATTATATGACGTGAATAATACCAGAATGGGTGGTTCTTTTACCAAAGTAGAAAGTGGGCGATGTGTATGTTTTTTTTATGCCTATAGGTCTATTCGAGTATGTACATGACATGCAATATACCCTTCTGTGTATACTTGCATGAATGCCATTATAAATCTCAACAAAGATATCACCGTATACCACGTGCCTCCCTACACATCCCTGTCCCTTTCCGTAGCCCGTGCCTGCCCCTACACGAACCTGACAAACCCCGAATGGAATACAGTGGCGGTCGACATGCCCATAAGCCGCGCCCCGGGAACCAACATCACCTACAGCTGCGTAGGGGACATGATGATGGAGGGGAGCGCAGACGGGCAGAGGACGGCGGCGGGCGTCATGCAGTGCTTGGAGGCCAGCGACGGGTCCCTGGCATGGGACTGGATACCCACTCTGCCATGCACGTGTGAGTGTGCTTCTCTGCTTTGACTCCCTTCGCTGGCATTGTATGAGAGGTTTTGTATCCCTGCTTCCTGTCAGACCGCCTCTCTATTCTTCCCTTCGAACTGTCTGTTCTTCTGCTTCCCTCCCCATGTCTCTTTCTCCTCTATTCTGCCAATCTCTTTTTTTCGTCCCCTTTTATTTTCTCTCTTCCGGTACATCCCTGTACAAACATATCAACTTATTTTTCTGAAAGTTACTGCCTCGCTTTCTGCAAGCCTATTTCAGCGTGTTACCCCATCCATCTCTTAACAGTCGCCTGCCCAGACGGTTTCACGGAGGCCCCAAGAGGAGGCGTGTGCTATCACTTCTCCACCGACGTTGCTGAATTTGGCTACGCGTCCGCCTTGGTCAGGTAATTGCAAGTGTTGAAGAGGTACAATCAGGGGCATCACTTGTGAAAGACGCTTCGGATTCCCCCAAATCATTTGAATGTTTGGTGTTAAGTCGAGCTTCGCCCGGGCCTTTACCTAGGCATGACATTCCAAATATGTACTAAAGACTGATGACTGTGACTAAGAACCATCTAAATATACCTACATTAACATTGTACAAAGTAAACAGAGCATAAATATAGCATATGATGATAATAACCATAACAGTAATGGTGATAATTATCATAATGAAAATTATAATTAACAATAGCATTTGTGATGCTGCTGCTGAAAGTAATAATTATGATAATGGTACAAATAGGTATGATAATAATGAAAAAATATAATGATGACTATATTGAGACCAATAATAATAAGTATAATTAAAACAATCACGACGATATCAATAACAATAGTAAAAAAAATCAAAACAATAAAAATAGTAATATAATAGTGATGATGAGGATAAATTCATGACAATAAAATATCAATAATAATAATATTGCAATACAATTATAACAATGTAATGATATTATGATAATAATAATGATATCAATAATGATAACACTACTGATATCAATAATGCTAATAACTATCAACATAATAAAAGTATTATAATGATAGTAGTAGTAGTAATGATAATGATAATAATCATCATTTTTCATAATAATAATAATAATAATAATAATAATGATAATAATAACAATATTGATACTAGTTGTTGTACAAGTACTACTAATACTTATACAACTAGTATGATCCTGCTAATATTACTACTACTACTACTATTAATAACAATCATATAATAAACAGTAATAAGTAAATAATGGTAATAATCAACAACAATAATAATAATAATGATTAATTGCTTTCATTAGGTTTTCAGAGCTGGTTTGCGAGATGTAAATTCAATGCAAACAATAAACAAACATCACAAACTGCAGTATGAAAATATATTCTAAATGCCATAATAACCAATATCCATTACATTACATTAACATAAA
>NC_091570.1:32620921-32623421 GCF_042767895.1 Penaeus vannamei
GTTGAATGGTCTGAGACTTAGTTATCATAAATGCATATGACGGTAATAATAAGTTGCCTTTTTGAACAAACACTCAGAATTAAAAGAAAATAATATGTCTGTATGTTTTGAATAGTCTCTATGATGTTTCCATACGGCACAACTCCCTCAAATTAATTATAATTATACCCACCAGGTTGAGATATCCTGCAGTGAGAACCTTTTCTTCAAGGACCTAAATACCACTCACACAGTTACATGTCAAGCGGACGGTAATTGGACTACAATTGATCCAGCCATTTTGGTTTGCCGGAGACGTAAGTCATAAAATATTTCGCAAATACCATTGACTGCAGTTTTGATTTTGTTTCTGTTTTACACATAGATGGGTATAAACTTTGAGAAACATATAGCATACATTTAAGATAATGTGACTGTTATCTGATTTTAGTTACACATGTACACTTTTCCGTAATAACCACCAGGTGGACACACGAGTAATTTGGCTAAGTCCCCCTCGGTACGGTTTTCTATATGATGCATTTAAAAGAAAACGTTTATGTTTAGGTATTTAAAACCAAATTTGCCACAACATATAGTCTATAAATCTCTCCGTAATAGATATTAGGCTGCTTTTTCTCCACAATAAATGGTCTACATATCTCCGCAATAAATGATGTCTACATATCTCCACAGCAAATAATTAGTCTATGTATTCTTTGCACAAAAGATAATTACTTTATTTTCTCTCCAAAACAGATTATTGGCTTACATATTCTGTCCATAACATAAAATTTGTTTATGCATTTTATTTATAAGATAATTAGCCTATATATTCTCTTCCAAATAGATGCCTAGTCTTTTTTCTCCACAGCAGATAGTCAATATATTCTTTCCATAACAGATAATAAGTCAGCTCATTTTCCCTACAACAGATAATTATTCAATATATTCTCTCCTCATGTTAATTAATCAATAAATTATCTCAACAAAGTCAATATTCTCTCTACAACGGAGAATTAGTCTATATATCTTTCGACAGCAATTAATTCGTCTAAATATTTCCTCCACAGTAGTAATCTTTCTTTTCCACACAGTGAACCCCGACGAACCACCGCCTGCTCCACCCGGATCCACAAGGGAGAGTCCAGATCCACCTTATTGGTCAGGGACAATTGTGACTTATACTTGTAATGACGGACTGATGTCTCCAAACGGCACCACTTCCTTCACTATCATCAGCACGTATTTTGGCTGGACTGCCCTCGACCCTAATTTTGGCTGCTTCAATGGTGACTACACTGTGCTTTCTTTCACGGGGAAATGATGTTTGTGAATCTTTTTGAGGATTTGGTGGTATTTTACTTCGAATTTATGTTCATTGGCATTACTGGCTTTCTATAATCATATATTTATTTGGATTTACACATTATCATAGAAAATGATCGCTATAGATAGACTGAGAGATAGGTAGAGCAAGATAGAAAAGAGAGAAAGAGACAAAGACGGGTAAACATAGATGAATATACAAAATAGTTATTGCAAACATAATCTTTAAAAAAATCCAATGATTAAGTATACTTTTCTTGTGCAGCAATTAAGAGTAGTATGTACATTTTCAAGGGATCATATGTATGTACAAAACCTTATTCGTATAATAATAAAGAGCTGGCTAAGAAACACTGATAAATAGAAATAGATAAGCAGATCAATGGAGAGATAGATAGATCAATAATAAACTGAGATAAATAGACATGCATTGGTACTGAGAGATAATGCACATAAGCAATCATTAATAAGACTCTAATTCCTCTATCCTCAGTGTGCTCAGCAGATCCTCTGACGCCTGTCGCAAACATGATTTCCACTTGGAATGGTGTAAACAGGGTCGTTGGAGCGGAGGTAAGTGGCTTATTGTGTGTTGTTTACTTTCTTAATTATTTTTCCTGCCGTCGAAGTTGCTTTTGTTTTTTGGAAATCTTGTTGGACTGGAAATTACGGTTGTGTAAAATCGTATGAAATACAATGATTTTTCATCAATAAAGTCCTACTGACAATGTCCATTGCTGATGAAAAAGTAAACATAATCATACACAGAAAAAAAGAGAAAGAAGTGAAGAGAGATAACGAGGAAGAGAGAAATTATAAAGAAAAAAGATTAAAAGAAATAGAAAGCGCTAAAGAGTAACGAAAGAAAAAAAAAGGAACAGAGAGAAACCGAGAGAGGGATAGATTCTGACAGCAGCCATTTCAAACCCGCCAGGTGCAGTACACATGTGCCTCAGGAGGGTTCTTCGGAGACCTCAACGCGACGTTGAATATTACTTGTGAGGAAAGTGGAAACTGGACGGCAATTGACCCGGAAATATTCTTCTGTAGAATACGTAAGATGCTTGAAAATTGTTTAAATAAATCTAGAACGTACAGGTCTTTGATATGGCAAATACCTTTACGTTCTAGTGCTATTATCATCTCTACGATTACTATTATTATTATTATCATAACTATTATCATTACTGTA
>NC_091570.1:32630921-32647401 GCF_042767895.1 Penaeus vannamei
GTATTCCAAATAACAAAAGTTCAAAATGAAAGACCTACATCTGCCTGTCTCTGGGGGGAAATACAGAGAAAATGAGACTCTTAAACACACGGAACCAGAACTACGAAGCTGATCTTATAAAGGAAAGTAATGATAAGAAGTTTTACGAAATACAAGGAAAGTAGTTCTCCTTCCTTCTTCTATTATCTACCGTAAATAATATACTGATGACTTAAGAAGAGCAAGTTATTTTCCTTTATTTGAACACGAATTTTCTGGTTTATATTTCATCTCCAACACATTTCAACACACGAAAATAGCCTCTTTCTATTCCTTTTTTTTCTCTATATATCTCTCTCTATATGTGTGTGTGTGTGTGTGTGTGTCAATACATCTTCCAATTCCATCCAATGAATCTTTATCAAGACGTCAGCTTATGCCGACGTCGTGGTAATGGACCAAATGCCAGGTGTTGGCAGAATCTGACGACGTGGTAATGGACCAAATGCCAGGTGTTGGCAGAATCTGACGACGTGGTAATGGACCAAATGCCAGGTGTTGGCAGAATCTGATGTGGTATTCGACTAAATGCCGGGCGTCGGCTTATGACGACGTCATGGTATTGGACCAAATGCCGGCCTTGGCAGAATCTGACGTCGTGGTATTGGACCAAATGCCAGGCGTCGGCTTATACCTGTAGTGAATCCAACCCTTATTAACGTATCCACTCGAGATATCCGCCTGGCAGCGCTGCCAGCACCTGGTTAATCCGTCTAGGAACGAGTATTATGTACGTAAAGTAAGAGACAAGTGGAAGAAGGTGAGAAACAATAGGATAGGGTGTTGATGAAGAAAGGTGTATCTGACCAATAACTCGAGGGTTTCCCGTGTTGGTTAGTGTGGTTTTATCCGAGGAGAGTGCATGTCAGTCTATAGGATAGACTGATAGAAGGTATTTTCCGTCAGGTTAAGTCTTTAACTGTTAGTTTGTTAACAGCAAATCATGTCAGCATTAAACATTTAAAACTGCAATTAAAGCCTTTTAGTTTTGTCCTTAGTACCTTTCAATGTTCAAATTTTAGTGAATTATTTATTTTCATAAATTATTTTATCTTTACTTTATGTTTTAGTAATTTCTTTAAATTATTCTTTTTACTTATTCCGTGGTGGAATATCTTTTAGAAAAGAAATTTACTAACGTCGTGGTATTGGGCGAAATGCCAGGCGTCGGCATAAGCCGACGTCGTGGTGATGGTCCCAATACCAGGTGTTAGCAGAATATGACGTGGTATTGGACCAAATGCCGAGCGTCGCCATATATCGATGTAGTGTTAGGGTTAGATCAAATGCCAGATGTTGGCAAAATCTGACGTCATGATATTGGACCAAATGCCGGGCGTCGGCATATGCCGACGACATGGAATTTGACAAAATGCCGGGCGTCGGAATATGCCGACAACGTGGCATTTGACAAAATGCCAGGTTTCGGCATATGCCGACGACGTGGTATTTGACAAAATGCCAGGTTTCGGCATATGCCGACGACGTGGTATTTGACAAAATGCCGGGCGTCGGCATATGCCGACGACGTGGTATTTGACAAAATGCCAGGTTTCGGCATATGCCGACGACGTGGTATTTGACAAAATGCCAGGTTTCGGCATATGCCGACGACGTGGTATTTGACAAAATGCCAGGTTTCGGCATATGCCGACGACGTGGTATTTGACAAAATGCCAGGTTTCGGCATATGCCGACGACGTGGTATTTGACAAAATGCCAGGTTTCGGCATATGCCGACGACGTGGTATTTGACAAAATGCCAGGTTTCGGCATATGCCGACGACGTGGTATTTGACAAAATGCCAGGTTTCGGCATATGCCGACGACGTGGTATTTGACAAAATGCCAGGTTTCGGCATATGCCGACGACGTGGTATTTGACAAAATGCCGGGCGTCGGCATATGCCGACGACGTGGTATTTGACAAAATGCCAGGTTTCGGCATATGCCGACGACGTGGTATTTGACAAAATGCCAGGTTTCGGCATATGCCGACGACGTGGTATTTGACAAAATGCCAGGTTTCGGCATATGCCGACGACGTGGTATTTGACAAAATGCCAGGTTTCGGCATATGCCGACGACGTGGTATTTGACAAAATGCCGGGCGTCGGCATATGCCGACGACGTGGTATTTGACAAAATGCCGGGCGTCGGCATATGCCGACGACGTGGTATTTGACAAAATGCCAGGTTTCGGCATATGCCGACGACGTGGTATTTGACAAAATGCCAGGTTTCGGCATATGCCGACGACGTGGTATTTGACAAAATGCCAGGTTTCGGCATATGCCGACGACGTGGTATTTGACAAAATGCCGGGCGTCGGCATATGCCGACGACGTGGTATTTGACAAAATGCCAGGTTTCGGCATATGCCGACGACGTGGTATTTGACAAAATGCCAGGTTTCGGCATATGCCGACGACGTGGTATTTGACAAAATGCCAGTTTCGGCATATGCCGACGACGTGGTATTTGACAAAATGCCGGGCGTCGGCATATGCCGACGACGTGGTATTTGACAAAATGCCAGGTTTCGGCATATGCCGACGACGTGGTATTTGACAAAATGCCGGGCGTCGGCATATGCCGACGACGTGGTATTTGACAAAATGCCAGGTTTCGGCATATGCCGACGACGTGGTATTTGACAAAATGCCGGGCGTCGGCATATGCCGACGACGTGGTATTTGACAAAATGCCAGGTTTCGGCATATGCCGACGACGTGGTATTTGACAAAATGCCGGGCGTCGGCATATGCCGACGACGTGGTATTTGACAAAATGCCAGGTTTCGGCATATGCCGACGACGTGGTATTTGACAAAATGCCGGGCGTCGGCATATGCCGACGACGTGGTATTTGACAAAATGCCGGGCGTCGGCATATGCCGACGACGTGGTATTTGACAAAATGCCGGGCGTCGGCATATGCCGACGACGTGGTATTTGACAAAATGCCAGGTTTCGGCATATGCCGACGACGTGGTATTTGACAAAATGCCAGGTTTCGGCATATGCCGACGACGTGGTATTTGACAAAATGCCGGGCGTCGGCATATGCCGACGACGTGGTATTTGACAAAATGCCAGGTTTCGGCATATGCCGACGACGTGGTATTTGACAAAATGCCAGGTTTCGGCATATGCCGACGACGTGGTATTTGACAAAATGCCAGGTTTCGGCATATGCCGACGACGTGGTATTTGACAAAATGCCGGGCGTCGGCATATGCCGACGACGTGGTATTTGACAAAATGCCAGGTTTCGGCATATGCCGACGACGTGGTATTTGACAAAATGCCGGGCGTCGGCATATGCCGACGACGTGGTATTTGACAAAATGCCAGGTTTCGGCATATGCCGACGACGTGGTATTTGACAAAATGCCGGGCGTCGGCATATGCCGACGACGTGGTATTTGACAAAATGCCGGGCGTCGGCATATGCCGACGACGTGGTATTTGACAAAATGCCGGGCGTCGGCATATGCCGACGACGTGGTATTTGACAAAATGCCGGGCGTCGGCATATGCCGACGACGTGGTATTTGACAAAATGCCAGGTTTCGGCATATGCCGACGACGTGGTATTTGACAAAATGCCGGGCGTCGGCATATGCCGACGACGTGGTATTTGACAAAATGCCAGGTTTCGGCATATGCCGACGACGTGGTATTTGACAAAATGCCGGGCGTCGGCATATGCCGACGACGTGGTATTTGACAAAATGCCAGGTTTCGGCATATGCCGACGACGTGGTATTTGACAAAATGCCAGGTTTCGGCATATGCCGACGACGTGGTATTTGACAAAATGCCAGGTTTCGGCATATGCCGACGACGTGGTATTTGACAAAATGCCGGGCGTCGGCATATGCCGACGACGTGGTATTTGACAAAATGCCAGGTTTCGGCATATGCCGACGACGTGGTATTTGACAAAATGCCAGGTTTCGGCATATGCCGACGACGTGGTATTTGACAAAATGCCAGGTTTCGGCATATGCCGACGACGTGGTATTTGACAAAATGCCAGGTTTCGGCATATGCCGACGACGTGGTATTTGACAAAATGCCAGGTTTCGGCATATGCCGACGACGTGGTATTTGACAAAATGCCGGGCGTCGGCATATGCCGACGACGTGGTATTTGACAAAATGCCAGGTTTCGGCATATGCCGACGACGTGGTATTTGACAAAATGCCAGGTTTCGGCATATGCCGACGACGTGGTATTTGACAAAATGCCAGGTTTCGGCATATGCCGACGACGTGGTATTTGACAAAATGCCGGGCGTCGGCATATGCCGACGACGTGGTATTTGACAAAATGCCAGGTTTCGGCATATGCCGACGACGTGGTATTTGACAAAATGCCGGGCGTCAGCATATGCCGACCACGTGGTATTTGACAAAATGCCAGGTTTCGGCATATGCCGACGACGTGGTATTTGACAAAATGCCGGGCGTCGGCATATGCCGACGACGTGGTATTTGACAAAATGCCAGGTTTCGGCATATGCCGACGACGTGGTATTTGACAAAATGCCGGGCGTCGGCATATGCCGACGACGTGGTATTTGACAAAATGCCAGGTTTCGGCATATGCCGACGACGTGGTATTTGACAAAATGCCAGGTTTCGGCATATGCCGACGACGTGGTATTTGACAAAATGCCAGGTTTCGGCATATGCCGACGACGTGGTATTTGACAAAATGCCGGGCGTCGGCATATGCCGACGACGTGGTATTTGACAAAATGCCAGGTTTCGGCATATGCCGACGACGTGGTATTTGACAAAATGCCGGGCGTCGGCATATGCCGACGACGTGGTATTTGACAAAATGCCAGGTTTCGGCATATGCCGACGACGTGGTATTTGACAAAATGCCAGGTTTCGGCATATGCCGACGACGTGGTATTTGACAAAATGCCAGGTTTCGGCATATGCCGACGACGTGGTATTTGACAAAATGCCAGGTTTCGGCATATGCCGACGACGTGGTATTTGACAAAATGCCAGGTTTCGGCATATGCCGACGACGTGGTATTTGACAAAATGCCGGGCGTCGGCATATGCCGACGACGTGGTATTTGACAAAATGCCAGGTTTCGGCATATGCCGACGACGTGGTATTTGACAAAATGCCAGGTTTCGGCATATGCCGACGACGTGGTATTTGACAAAATGCCAGGTTTCGGCATATGCCGACGACGTGGTATTTGACAAAATGCCGGGCGTCGGCATATGCCGACGACGTGGTATTTGACAAAATGCCAGGTTTCGGCATATGCCGACGACGTGGTATTTGACAAAATGCCAGGTTTCGGCATATGCCGACGACGTGGTATTTGACAAAATGCCGGGCGTCGGCATATGCCGACGACGTGGTATTTGACAAAATGCCAGGTTTCGGCATATGCCGACGACGTGGTATTTGACAAAATGCCGGGCGTCGGCATATGCCGACGACGTGGTATTTGACAAAATGCCAGGTTTCGGCATATGCCGACGACGTGGTATTTGACAAAATGCCAGGTTTCGGCATATGCCGACGACGTGGTATTTGACAAAATGCCAGGTTTCGGCATATGCCGACGACGTGGTATTTGACAAAATGCCGGGCGTCGGCATATGCCGACGACGTGGTATTTGACAAAATGCCAGGTTTCGGCATATGCCGACGACGTGGTATTTGACAAAATGCCAGGTTTCGGCATATGCCGACGACGTGGTATTTGACAAAATGCCGGGCGTCGGCATATGCCGACGACGTGGTATTTGACAAAATGCCAGGTTTCGGCATATGCCGACGACGTGGTATTTGACAAAATGACGGGCGTCGGCATATGCCGACGTTGTGGTATTTGACAAAATGCCAGGTTTCGGCATATGCCGACGACGTGGTATTTGACAAAATGCCAGGTTTCGGCATATGCCGACGACGTGGTATTTGACAAAATGCCAGGTTTCGGCATATGCCGACGACGTGGTATTTGACAAAATGCCGGGCGTCGGCATATGCCGACGACGTGGTATTTGACAAAATGCCAGGTTTCGGCATATGCCGACGACGTGGTATTTGACAAAATGCCAGTTTCGGCATATGCCGACGACGTGGTATTTGACAAAATGCCGGGCGTCGGCATATGCCGACGACGTGGTATTTGACAAAATGCCAGGTTTCGGCATATGCCGACGACGTGGTATTTGACAAAATGCCGGGCGTCGGCATATGCCGACGATGTGGCATTTTACAAAATGCCAGGTTTCGGCATATGCCGACGACGTGGTATTTGCCAAATGCCAGTTTCGGCATATGCCGACGACGTGGTATTTGACAAAATGCCAGTTTCGGCATATGCCGACGACGTGGTATTTGACAAAATGCCGGGCGTCGGCATATGCCGACGACGTGGTATTTGACAAAATGCCAGGTTTCGGCATATGCCGACGACGTGGTATTTGACAAAATGCCAGGTTTCGGCATATGCCGACGACGTGGTATTTGACAAAATGCCGGGCGTCGGCATATGCCGACGACGTGGTATTTGACAAAATGCCAGGTTTCGGCATATGCCGACGACGTGGTATTTGACAAAATGCCAGGTTTCGGCATATGCCGACGACGTGGTATTTGACAAAATGCCAGGTTTCGGCATATGCCGACGACGTGGTATTTGACAAAATGCCGGGCGTCGGCATATGCCGACGACGTGGTATTTGACAAAATGCCAGGTTTCGGCATATGCCGACGACGTGGTATTTGACAAAATGCCAGGTTTCGGCATATGCCGACGACGTGGTATTTGACAAAATGCCGGGCGTCGGCATATGCCGACGACGTGGTATTTGACAAAATGCCAGGTTTCGGCATATGCCGACGACGTGGTATTTGACAAAATGCCGGGCGTCGGCATATGCCGACGACGTGGTATTTGACAAAATGCCAGGTTTCGGCATATGCCGACGACGTGGTATTTGACAAAATGCCAGGTTTCGGCATATGCCGACGTTGTGGTGTTTGACAAAATGCCAGGTTTCGGCATATGCCGACGACGTGGTATTTGACAAAATGCCAGGTTTCGGCATATGCCGACGACGTGGTATTTGACAAAATGCCAGGTTTCGGCATATGCCGACGACGTGGTATTTGACAAAATGCCGGGCGTCGGCATATGCCGACGACGTGGTATTTGACAAAATGCCAGGTTTCGGCATATGCCGACGACGTGGTATTTGACAAAATGCCAGGTTTCGGCATATGCCGACGACGTGGTATTTGACAAAATGCCGGGCGTCGGCATATGCCGACGACGTGGTATTTGACAAAATGCCAGGTTTCGGCATATGCCGACGACGTGGTATTTGACAAAATGCCAGGTTTCGGCATATGCCGACGACGTGGTATTTGACAAAATGCCGGGCGTCGGCATATGCCGACGACGTGGTATTTGACAAAATGCCAGGTTTCGGCATATGCCGACGACGTGGTATTTGACAAAATGCCAGGTTTCGGCATATGCCGACGACGTGGTATTTGACAAAATGCCGGGCGTCGGCATATGCCGACGACGTGGTATTTGACAAAATGCCAGGTTTCGGCATATGCCGACGACGTGGTATTTGACAAAATGCCAGGTTTCGGCATATGCCGACGACGTGGTATTTGACAAAATGCCAGGTTTCGGCATATGCCGACGACGTGGTATTTGACAAAATGCCAGGTTTCGGCATATGCCGACGACGTGGTATTTGACAAAATGCCAGGTTTCGGCATATGCCGACGACGTGGTATTTGACAAAATGCCAGGTTTCGGCATATGCCGACGACGTGGTATTTGACAAAATGCCAGGTTTCGGCATATGCCGACGACGTGGTATTTGACAAAATGCCGGGCGTCGGCATATGCCGACGTTGTGGTATTTGACAAAATGCCAGGTTTCGGCATATGCCGACGACGTGGTATTTGACAAAATGCCAGGTTTCGGCATATGCCGACGACGTGGTATTTGACAAAATGCCGGGCGTCGGCATATGCCGACGACGTGGTATTTGACAAAATGCCAGGTTTCGGCATATGCCGACGACGTGGTATTTGACAAAATGCCAGGTTTCGGCATATGCCGACGACGTGGTATTTGACAAAATGCCGGGCGTCGGCATATGCCGACGACGTGGTATTTGACAAAATGCCAGGTTTCGGCATATGCCGACGACGTGGTATTTGACAAAATGCCGGGCGTCGGCATATGCCGACGACGTGGTATTTGACAAAATGCCGGGCGTCGGCATATGCCGACGTTGTGGTATTTGACAAAATGCCAGGTTTCGGCATATGCCGACGACGTGGTATTTGACAAAATGCCAGGTTTCGGCATATGCCGACGACGTGGTATTTGACAAAATGCCAGGTTTCGGCATATGCCGACGACGTGGTATTTGACAAAATGCCGGGCGTCGGCATATGCCGACGACGTGGTATTTGACAAAATGCCAGGTTTCGGCATATGCCGACGACGTGGTATTTGACAAAATGCCAGGTTTCGGCATATGCCGACGACGTGGTATTTGACAAAATGCCGGGCGTCAGCATATGCCGACCACGTGGTATTTGACAAAATGCCAGGTTTCGGCATATGCCGACGACGTGGTATTTGACAAAATGCCGGGCGTCAGCATATGCCGACCACGTGGTATTTGACAAAATGCCAGGTTTCGGCATATGCCGACGACGTGGTATTTGACAAAATGCCAGGCGTTGGCATATGCCGACGACATGGTATTTGACAAAATGCCGCATATGCCGACGACGTGGTATTTGACAAAATGCCAGGTTTCGGCATATGCCGACGACGTGGTATTTGACAAAATGCCGGGCGTCGGCATATGCCGACGACGTGGTATTTGACAAAATGCCAGGTTTCGGCATATGCCGACGACGTGGTATTTGACAAAATGCCAGGTTTCGGCATATGCCGACGACGTGGTATTTGACAAAATGCCAGGTTTCGGCATATGCCGACGACGTGGTATTTGACAAAATGCCAGGTTTCGGCATATGCCGACGACGTGGTATTTGACAAAATGCCAGGTTTCGGCATATGCCGACGACGTGGTATTTGACAAAATGCCGGGCGTCGGCATATGCCGACGTTGTGGTATTTGACAAAATGCCAGGTTTCGGCATATGCCGACGACGTGGTATTTGACAAAATGCCAGGTTTCGGCATATGCCGACGACGTGGTATTTGACAAAATGCCAGGTTTCGGCATATGCCGACGACGTGGTATTTGACAAAATGCCAGGTTTCGGCATATGCCGACGACGTGGTATTTGACAAAATGCCAGGTTTCGGCATATGCCGACGACGTGGTATTTGACAAAATGCCAGGTTTCGGCATATGCCGACGACGTGGTATTTGACAAAATGCCAGGTTTCGGCATATGCCGACGACGTGGTATTTGACAAAATGCCAGGTTTCGGCCTATGCTGAGGTTGTGGTATTTGACAAAATGCCAGGTTTCGGCATATGCCGACGACGTGGTATTTGACAAAATGCCAGGTTTCGGCATATGCCGACGACGTGGTATTTGACAAAATGCCAGGTTTCGGCATATGCCGACGACGTGGTATTTGACAAAATGCCAGGTTTCGGCATATGCCGACGACGTGGTATTTGACAAAATGCCAGGTTTCGGCATATGCCGACGACGTGGTATTTGACAAAATGCCAGGTTTCGGCATATGCCGACGACGTGGTATTTGACAAAATGCCAGGTTTCGGCATATGCCGACGACGTGGTATTTGACAAAATGCCAGGTTTCGGCATATGCCGACGACGTGGTATTTGACAAAATGCCAGGTTTCGGCATATGCCGACGACGTGGTATTTGACAAAATGCCAGGTTTCGGCATATGCCGACGACGTGGTATTTGACAAAATGCCAGGTTTCGGCATATGCCGACGACGTGGTATTTGACAAAATGCCAGGTTTCGGCATATGCCGACGACGTGGTATTTGACAAAATGCCAGGTTTCGGCATATGCCGACGACGTGGTATTTGACAAAATGCCAGGTTTCGGCATATGCCGACGACGTGGTATTTGACAAAATGCCAGGTTTCGGCATATGCCGACGTTGTGGTATTTGACAAAATGCCAGGTTTCGGCATATGCCGACGACGTGGTATTTGACAAAATGCCAGGTTTCGGCATATGCCGACGACGTAGTATTTGACAAAATGCCAGGTTTCGGCATATGCCGACGACGTGGTATTTGACAAAATGCCAGGTTTCGGCATATGCCGACGACGTGGTATTTGGCAAAATGCCAGCTTTCGGCATATGCCGGCGTTGTGGTATTTGACAAAATGCCAGGTTTCGGCATATGCCGACGACGTGGTATTTGACAAAATGCCAGGTTTCGGCATATGCCGACGACGTGGTATTTGACAAAATGCCAGCTTTCGGCATATGCCGACGACGTGGTATTTGACAAAATGCCAGTTTCGGCATATGCCGACGACGTGGTATTTGACAAAATGTCAGCTTTCGGCATATGCCGACGACGTGGTATTTGACAAAATGCCAGGTTTCGTCATATGCCGACGACGTGGTATTTGACAAAATACCGGGCGTCGGCATATGCCGACGACGTGGCATTTTCGGCATATGCCGACGACGTGGTATTTGACAAAATGCCAGGTTTCGGCATATGCCGACGACGTGGTATTTGACAAAATGTCAGCTTTCGGCATATGCCGACGACGTGGTATTTGACAAAATGCCAGGTTTCGGCATATGCCGACGACGTGGTATTTGACAAAATACCGGGCGTCGGCATATGCCGACGACGTGGCATTTTACAAAATGCCGGGCGCCGGCATATGCCGACGACGTAGTATTTGACAAAATGCCAGGTTTCGGCATATGCCGACGACGTGGTATTTGACAAAATGCCAGGTTTCGGCATATGCCGACGACGTGGTATTTGACAAAATGCCAGGTTTCGGCATATGCCGACGACGTGGTATTTGACAAAATGCCAGGTTTCGGCATATGCCGACGACGTGGTATTTGACAAAATGCCAGGTTTCGGCATATGCCGACGACGTGGTATTTGACAAAATGCCAGGTTTCGGCATATGCCGACGACGTGGTATTTGACAAAAAACCAGGTTTCGGCATATGCCGACGACGTGGTATTTGACAAAATGCCAGGTTTCGGCATATGCCGACGACGTGGTATTTGACAAAATGCCAGGTTTCGGCATATGCCGACGACGTGGTATTTGACAAAATGCCAGGTTTCGGCATATGCCGACGACGTGGTATTTGACAAAATGCCGGGCGTCGGCATATGCCGACGTTGTGGTATTTGACAAAATGCCAGGTTTCGGCATATGCCGACGACGTGGTATTTGACAAAATGCCAGGTTTCGGCATATGCCGACGACGTGGTATTTGACAAAATGCCAGGTTTCGGCATATGCCGACGACGTGGTATTTGACAAAATGCCAGGTTTCGGCATATGCCGACGACGTGGTATTTGACAAAATGCCAGGTTTCGGCATATGCCGACGTTGTGGTGTTTGACAAAATGCCAGGTTTCGGCATATGCCGACGACGTGGTATTTGACAAAATGCCAGGTTTCGGCATATGCCGACGACGTGGTATTTGACAAAATACCGGGCGTCGGCATATGCCGACGACGTGGTATTTGACAAAATGCCAGCTTTCGGCATATGCCGACGACGTGGTATTTGACAAAATGCCAGGTTTCGGCATATGCCGACGACGTGGTATTTGACAAAATGTCAGCTTTCGGCATATGCCGACGTTGTGGTATTTGACAAAATGCCAGGTTTCGGCATATGCCGACGACGTGGTATTTGACAAAATACCGGGCGTCGGCATATGCCGACGACGTGGTATTTGACAAAATGCCAGCTTTCGGCATATGGCGACGACGTGGTATTTGACAAAATGCCAGGTTTCGGCATATGCCGACGTTGTGGTATTTGACAAAATGCCAGGTTTCGGCATATGCCGACGACGTGGTATTTGACAAAATGCCAGGTTTCGGCATATGCCGACGACGTAATATTTGACAAAATGCCAGGTTTCGGCATATGCCGACGAGGTGGTATTTGACAAAATGCCAGGTTTCGGCATATGCCGACGACGTGGTATTTGACAAAATGCCAGGTTTCGGCATATGCCGACGACGTGGTATTTGACAAAATGCCAGGTTTCGGCATATGCCGACGACGTGGTATTTGACAAAATGCCAGGTTTCGGCATATGCCGACGTTGTGGTATTTGACAAAATGCCAGGTTTCGGCATATGCCGACGACGTGGTATTTGACAAAATGCCGGGCGTCGGCATATGCCGACGACGTGGTATTTGACAAAATGCCAGGTTTCGGCATATGCCGACGACGTGGTATTTGACAAAATGCCAGGTTTCGGCATATGCCGACGACGTGGTATTTGACAAAATGCCAGGTTTCGGCATATGCCGACGACGTGGTATTTGACAAAATGCCAGGTTTCGGCATATGCCAACGACGTGGTATTTGACAAAATGCTAGGTTTCGGCTTATGCCTACGTTATGGTATTTGACAAAATGCTGGGTTTGGGCATATGCCGACGTCTTGGTATTTGACAAAATCCCATGTTTCGGCATATGCCGACGACGTGGTATTTGACAAAATGCCAGGTTTCGGCATATGCCGACGTTGTGGTATTTGACAAAATGCCAGGTTTCGGCATATGCCGACGTTGTGGTATTTGACAAAATGCCAGGTTTCGGCATATGCCGACGACGTGGTGTTTGACAAAATGCCAGGTTTCGGCATATGCCGACGTTGTGGTGTTTGACAAAATGCCAGGTTTCGGCATATGCCGACGACGTGGTATTTGACAAAATGCCAGGTTTCGGCATATGCCGACGTTGTGGTATTTGACAAAATGCCAGGTTTCGGCATATGCCGACGTTGTGGTATTTGACAAAATGCCAGGTTTCGGCATATGCCGACGACGTAATATTTGACAAAATGCCAGGTTTCGGCATATGCCGACGTTGTGGTATTTGACAAAATGCCAGGTTTCGGCATATGCCGACGACGTAATATTTGACAAAATGCCAGGTTTCGGCATATGCCGACGACGTAATATTTGACAAAATGCCAGGTTTCGGCATATGCCGACGACGTGGTATTTGACAAAATGCCAGGTTTCGGCATATGCCGACGTTGTGGTATTTGACAAAATGCCAGGTTTCGGCATATGCCGACGTTGTGGTATTTGACAAAATGCCAGGTTTCGGCATATGCCGACGACGTGGTGTTTGACAAAATGCCAGGTTTCGGCATATGCCGACGTTGTGGTGTTTGACAAAATGCCAGGTTTCGGCATATGCCGACGACGTGGTATTTGACAAAATGCCAGGTTTCGGCATATGCCGACGTTGTGGTATTTGACAAAATGCCAGGTTTCGGCATATGCCGACGACGTGGTATTTGACAAAATGCCAGGTTTCGGCATATGCCGACGTTGTGGTGTTTGACAAAATGCCAGGTTTCGGCATATGCCGACGTTGTGGTGTTTGACAAAATGCCAGGTTTCGGCATATGCCGACGTTGTGGTGTTTGACAAAATGCCAGGTTTCGGCATATGCCGACGACGTGGTATTTGACAAAATGCCAGGTTTCGGCATATGCCGACGACGTGGTATTTGACAAAATGCCAGGTTTCGGCATATGCCGACGTTGTGGTATTTGACAAAATGCCAGGTTTCGGCATATGCCGACGACGTGGTATTTGACAAAATGCCAGGTTTCGGCATATGCCGACGACGTGGTATTTGACAAAATGCCAGGTTTCGGCATATGCCGACGTTGTGGTGTTTGACAAAATGCCAGGTTTCGGCATATGCCGACGTTGTGGTATTTGACAAAATGCCAGGTTTCGGCATATGCCGACGTTGTGGTGTTTGACAAAATGCCAGGTTTCGGCATATGCCGACGACGTGGTATTTGACAAAATGCCAGGTTTCGGCATATGCCGACGTTGTGGTGTTTGACAAAATGCCAGGTTTCGGCATATGCCGACGTTGTGGTGTTTGACAAAATGCCAGGTTTCGGCATATGCCGACGTTGTGGTGTTTGACAAAATGCCAGGTTTCGGCATATGCCGACGACGTGGTATTTGACAAAATGCCAGGTTTCGGCATATGCCGACGACGTGGTATTTGACAAAATGCCAGGTTTCGGCATATGCCGACGTTGTGGTGTTTGACAAAATGCCAGGTTTCGGCATATGCCGACGTTGTGGTATTTGACAAAATGCCAGGTTTCGGCATATGCCGACGTTGTGGTGTTTGACAAAATGCCAGGTTTCGGCATATGCCGACGTTGTGGTGTTTGACAAAATGCCAGGTTTCGGCATATGCCGACGTTGTGGTATTTGACAAAATGCCAGGTTTCGGCATATGCCGACGACGTAATATTTGACAAAATGCCAGGTTTCGGCATATGCCGACGTTGTGGTGTTTGACAAAATGCCAGGTTTCGGCATATGCCGACGTTGTGGTGTTTGACAAAATGCCAGGTTTCGGCATATGCCGACGTTGTGGTATTTGACAAAATGCCAGGTTTCGGCATATGCCGACGTTGTGGTATTTGACAAAATGCCAGGTTTCGGCATATGCCGACGTTGTGGTATTTGACAAAATGCCAGGTTTCGGCATATGCCGACGTTGTGGTATTTGACAAAATGCCAGGTTTCGGCATATGCCGACGACGTGGTGTTTGACAAAATGCCAGGTTTCGGCATATGCCGACGTTGTGGTGTTTGACAAAATGCCAGGTTTCGGCATATGCCGACGTTGTGGTATTTGACAAAATGCCAGGTTTCGGCATATGCCGACGACGTAATATTTGACAAAATGCCAGGTTTCGGCATATGCCGACGTTGTGGTATTTGACAAAATGCCAGGTTTCGGCATATGCCGACGTTGTGGTATTTGACAAAATGCCAGGTTTCGGCATATGCCGACGTTGTGGTATTTGACAAAATGCCAGGTTTCGGCATATGCCGACGTTGTGGTATTTGACAAAATGCCAGGTTTCGGCATATGCCGACGTTGTGGTATTTGACAAAATGCCAGGTTTCGGCATATGCCGACGACGTAATATTTGACAAAATGCCAGGTTTCGGCATATGCCGACGTTGTGGTGTTTGACAAAATGCCAGGTTTCGGCATATGCCGACGACGTGGTATTTGACAAAATGCCAGGTTTCGGCATATGCCGACGACGTAATATTTGACAAAATGCCAGGTTTCGGCATATGCCGACGTTGTGGTATTTGACAAAATGCCAGGTTTCGGCATATGCCGACGACGTGGTATTTGACAAAATGCCAGGTTTCGGCATATGCCGACGACGTAATATTTGACAAAATGCCAGGTTTCGGCATATGCCGACGTTGTGGTGTTTGACAAAATGCCAGGTTTCGGCATATGCCGACGTTGTGGTATTTGACAAAATGCCAGGTTTCGGCATATGCCGACGTTGTGGTATTTGACAAAATGCCAGGTTTCGGCATATGCCGACGACGTGGTATTTGACAAAATGCCAGGTTTCGGCATATGCCGACGACGTGGTATTTGACAAAATGCCAGGTTTCGGCATATGCCGACGACGTAATATTTGACAAAATGCCAGGTTTCGGCATATGCCGACGACGTGGTATTTGACAAAATGCCAGGTTTCGGCATATGCCGACGACGTGGTATTTGACAAAATGCCAGGTTTCGGCATATGCCGACGACGTAATATTTGACAAAATGCCAGGTTTCGGCATATGCCGACGTTGTGGTATTTGACAAAATGCCAGGTTTCGGCATATGCCGACGACGTAATATTTGACAAAATGCCAGGTTTCGGCATATGCCGACGTTGTGGTATTTGACAAAATGCCAGGTTTCGGCATATGCCGACGTTGTGGTATTTGACAAAATGCCAGGTTTCGGCATATGCCGACGTTGTGGTATTTGACAAAATGCCAGGTTTCGGCATATGCCGACGTTGTGGTATTTGACAAAATGCCAGGTTTCGGCATATGCCGACGTTGTGGTATTTGACAAAATGCCAGGTTTCGGCATATGCCGACGACGTAATATTTGACAAAATGCCAGGTTTCGGCATATGCCGACGACGTAATATTTGACAAAATGCCAGGTTTCGGCATATGCCGACGTTGTGGTATTTGACAAAATGCCAGGTTTCGGCATATGCCGACGACGTAATATTTGACAAAATGCCAGGTTTCGGCATATGCCGACGTTGTGGTATTTGACAAAATGCCAGGTTTCGGCATATGCCGACGTTGTGGTATTTGACAAAATGCCA
>NC_091570.1:32647901-32650401 GCF_042767895.1 Penaeus vannamei
GTGTGTTTGTGCATATGCGTCTGTGTATGTACGTTTACGTAAATGTTTATATCTATGCCTACAAACATACATTATGTACATTGCTGTCATTATATAGATAGTTTTTTTTCTTTATTTTCAGACGTTTGAAAAATTTTGCCGACAATTGCGATCGCTTATATCCACATCATGTAAGAGCGATGTGATCATTTTCATTGCTTATAAATGGAATCATTTATTATATTAAAAAAAAACATTAGCAACATTAACACCATTTGTTAGGAAAGTGTTAATACCACATATGGTATGAACATCTAATGTAACAAAAGATAAAGATCTTTGTTCAAAGGATATATAAAGTCATAAACAAAAGGCCACTGAGCGTACGTACAAGTAGCGAAGCATTGACGAAAATCAACGAAACTGAGGTAGTATAGTCATCAACAAGGCGTTTTTATGCATTTGAGTAGCATTAAAACTACAGGGAAAGTTTTGCGGTAGAGAAATTACGTTTCAAGGGCTTTAAATTGATAATTGGTACTCTTATAGAACGCTATTGTCATTATTCTTCCCTCATCTTTTATGTGGTTTTATATGTAATCCATGTTAATCTTTTCGTTTTACGCCGTTGTTATACTACAACTTTAATTTTCGTTTCTTGTTGCAGGCTTGCCCTGGTATGTAGATCTTTCCATCTGGCAGATATTCTCCTGTGAATAGCAAGTCTGTGCTTGGGTTGTTGACTTTTCCGTATGAGTCTTTCTGTAACCCACTCTGCTGTTGTCATATATGGATAATGAAGAACAAGTGTTGGAATAGTTTCAGTCACATAGTATAAGTCAAGATTTGCCAGTTATTGATAGGGTAATATCTAATAGTTACACCAAACGGATCTCAATGATTGTTATCATTTGATTCCTTTTATGGTCTACTATGCAAATATGTAGGTATTATCGCACGGAAACCCATCTATCACTCCATTTGTGATGAGCTTGGCCCTGGTAGTAGCGGAGGGCATGAAATGTACTAAGGATATTGTGGGATGAAATATGAGTAATTGGTAAATTTGGAAAAAGACGTCAGCAACGTTTTTCGGGACAAAACTAGATTAATTCGACTTCTATTGTTTTGGTTCGGTTGATTCTGGTGTTCGTTTTCATCGGAAATGGCTGGATTGTCTTTTCCATACCAGAGTTGCACCATTCTTGATATCATGCATGTGCACTATGGAATTCTCGTTCTCTGCTGTAATCACTGTACTGATTTAGTCACAATATTGTTCATTCATTGGCTGATTCCTTTGTGAATTCTTTCCCCATTGGCTATTAAATTAACTGCCAAACAATTGACCAATGTAATTGTGACATTGGTTGTGACGTCACAGGCGAGATAACAGGAACAGTATTGATACAAGAGACCCCGCACATGCACAGTGGAGAATTTGGTCAGTATTCCCACAGCTCCCGTGTGAATCTCACCTCGTTTTATTATTACTTTTATTTATTTTGAAAATTAAATAACTTCATTGTTATTAATTTGCGAGACGTTTATTTAATGAAAAGTGATTGTTAATTAAAAATCTTCAAGGCTATAAGGTTAGTTTTGGTCGATTCACTGGTGACACCTTTTTCCAATAATACCGAATAATCTATGCAGAATCAACTATATTGTCTAATGCAGGTTCTACCTACGTGACCCCCCATGGAGGGCTGCTGCCCCCAACTGCCATTCAGGCATTCAGTATTCACAGCAGGAGAGAGTGTCAGACAGACTTGGCAACTGCATTCCTGCTTGGCAGTCATACACTCTCCCTTGCCTTTAATATGCAGAGGGTTCTTTGTTTTCCTGGGCAGGGTTTGGGGAGGCAGCAGCCCCCATGTATATTCATATTTTATGCAGCAATTTCCCAGGTACCTTTCATGTCCTGCCCTGCTATTGGGGCCAAGCATGTGGCAGTTTTGGGGTTTGGTTTCCATACAGTAATTTCTATATATTTGGATATTTGGTTGGGGTCCAGGAGCAGAGCTCCCAATAGGGAAATACAGTGATTGGATGGGAGTCTAGGGAGGGACCCCCATGTTAGGATGTTTTTTGGTTCATACAGCAATTTGTCAATTCTCAGGAGTGGTAAAAATAATAGGAACTTTGTCTCAGAGAAGTGAGGTCACTTCATAAAGAATTACCAATACTTTAACGTGAATAGATTGTGATGCAAAACAATAATGAGCATGCTCATTATACCATGTGTGCAATATATATTATTTTTCCTATTACATAATGATGTTTCAAAATAATTTCACATTATATTTCAGTTTCATACATATTCCATATTTCATATATTATTTACAGTCATACATATTCCATATTTCATATATTATTTACAGTCACCACCATATCCAAGTTCACCACTGAGCATTGCTTGTGTATAAACCTCAATTATCAACTCGCATATAAAACATACTGGTGTGAGTAAGAGTCATGTATTATTTATTAGACCTCTCTTTCTTTGCTATGTTATTTG
>NC_091570.1:32687901-32690401 GCF_042767895.1 Penaeus vannamei
GTAAAAAACAAAAATGAACAAAGGACTGAAGAGGAAAAAAACTTATTTATTTGGAGGGTGAGAGGTCTCCAAGCAAAGCAAATATACTATCGGAACCAAAATGTAGAAGCAGACAAACATTAACCCTGCAACCAAATTTAATACCTAAAGATTATATAGAAATAGTTTATACAAATATTGATGGTTTATCTTCAAAGTTGCTTGAACTAGAGACAATAATTGATATGGATAAACTGGATGTAATATGCATCACTGAAACCAAACTGGACCCCTCCATAGACGATGTAACATTAGGGCTTAAAGACTATAATATTTGGAGAAAAGATAGGGCAGATGGAAATGGAGGGGGGGTAGCAATATTAACAAAGAAAGGAATTATTATAAAGGAGTTAGAAATTAATCAGGACCCCACAGTGGAAATAAAGGTTATTGAGGTAGAAACAAATGGGGTAAACATAATAACCATAGTATACATGCCACCTCAAACATCGGTGTGGTCACTAGAAAATTACCAGAAACTAATTCAAGAGACAATAAAGACCCTGGGAGAAGTGCTACAACTTTCGGAAATCAATTCAACAGAAATTCTTATTACAGGGGATTTTAATAGCAAAATCGACTGGGAAAGTTTCAATCCTAGAGCACAATCAGATTCTTGGAATGCTGAATTACTAGATGTCATAAATGAGCATTGCCTTCTCCAGAATGTAACAGATCATAACGGGATAAGAGGGCTAGATAGGCCGTCTATGCTTGACCTAATATTTACAAAGCATAATGACGATATTAAGGATATCAAGTACTGTCCTCCCTTAGGAAAAAGCGACCATGTAGTGATTAAACTAAAATACTGTCTGCTACAGGAAAAACTCATCGTAAGCAAAGAAAGAAAGGAAAAGTACAATTACAAAAGAGGTGATTATAGAAGCCTTAAAGATTTCTTTGATAACATAAACTGGGAAACACTTCTGGATGATGAGAACCTTGATGTTCAGTATTCAAAATTTTGTGAGATCTATAAAAAGGAGTGGAAAAATTCATATTCAAATTCAAAATTGAAGCAAAAAATGGCCAAAAATGGTTCAACGACAAATTCAAGAAAATGAGTGGGGAAAAGCATCTCCTTTGGAAAAGATTCAGAAGGCATAGATCTCGGGCAGCATATCATCATCATCATCATCAAGGGGGCTGACGCCGACGGGGGCGCATAGCCGCATCCACCCTTCGCTTCCACCTACGAGGATCCCTCATGGCTAGACGCCAGGCAGGGACCCGGCCCATCTCTATTTCTTCACGGCAGGTTTGGTCGATCTGCCCAAGCCACGACTTCCTCGGTCGTCCCACAGGCCTCCTCCACCCAGGGTTGTCTGGAACAGAGACGACCTGATGGGCAGGATCATCCTGAGGAAAGCGAGCCAGGTGGCCGTATAGCCTGAGTTGGCGATCACGGATTGTGCAGATAACAGGTCCTGTGCCAGTCTCACGGTGCAACCATTGGTTGGACACATGGTCCCGCCAACAGTACCCCATGATCTGGTGCAAGGACCTATTACAAAAGACTTCAAGATGAGCCTCCAAGGCACAGGACAATGTCCAGGTTTCGTTACCTTATAGCAAAACTGGTATTATCAGGGCCTTGAAAACCCGTAGCTTGGTCCTTCTGCACAGGTACTGACATCTCCAAATACTCTTGTTGAGAGAGTTCATGACCCCTGCTGCCAGGCCAATCCGTCTGCTGACTTCATGGTCTGACAGCCCAGAGTTATGAACTACACTACCAAGGTATGTAAAGCTCTCTGTGACTTCAATGTCCTCGCTGCAACAAGCACGTACCAACTGAACAGGTTCTCCTAACAAGTCCCCAAATTCCTGGACCTTGGTCTTGGTCCAGGAGACCTCTAGACCCAAGGGCTTCGCTTCATTGCTAAATGCATCGAGAGCCGCCACTAGGGTTTCCAAAGACTCAGATAGAATGACAACGTCATCAGCAAAGTCAAGGTCTGTAACCTTGATATTGCCCAGTGTTGTTCCACAATGACTTTGAACACTAGCTCTGCCCAGTATCCAGTCCATGCAAGTGTTGAAAAGAGTTGGTGTAAGGACACAGCCTTGCCTCACTCCTGAACTAACAGGAAAGAAGCTCGTATAGGAAGAAATGAGTATACCCAAACCATGAGAGAGACAAAATTAGACTTTGAAAAGGATATAATCAACAAATGTGCAAGTCAACCAAAACTCTTCTGTAACTACATAAATAGTAAAACTAAAAGTAGGGGTCAAATTAGCGCTATCAAAGACAATAACATTATATATTCTAAGGAGGAAGAAATGTGTGAAATCCTAAATGAGAAATTTCAGTCAGTGTTTGTTCAGGATCCATGCTCTGATATGGCAAATACCCGTACAGGCGTAAAGAACATCGAAAAAATCACGAAATAAAAGATCTACTAAAAGGATTAGACACGACCAAAGCAGAGGGACCTGATGAAATTTCTAACTG
>NC_091570.1:32710401-32722901 GCF_042767895.1 Penaeus vannamei
ATTCCATTTTCCATGTACAACTCCACGTGAATAAGTTCTCGATGTCACTTTGGAGGCATTGGCATGAGACGTTGTCTTTTACCCTCTTTTGTATCTTTGCGTCATCTGCAAACATATTCAGATAACTACCTGGGCTTATGTTTGACTCTAAATCATTGACGAAAATAGTAAACATAATTGGCGCCAACACCGATCCTTAAGGCACTCCGCTGGTTACCCGTCGCCATGTAGAATGCTTTCCTCTAATTACTGTGCTCATTTGTCTTTCATGAAGAAAGTCTTTCATCCATGCGAGTAGGTTACCTTTCACTCCACCTAGGTGCTCTAGTTTCCATAGTAGTCTTCTATGAGACACCTTATCAAAAGCCTTCTTAAAGTCTAAATACACACAATCCACCCAGCCGTCTCTTTCTTGTAATATTTCAGATACTCTATTATAAAAACAGAGGAGTTTGTTACACACGACCTTCCTTCTCTAAAACCAAATTGTTTATTTGATATCATTTCGTGTTTTTCAAGCATTTCAACCCATTGTTTTCTAATTATTCTTTCTAGCAGTTTGCATACTACACTAGTTAATGAAACTGGTCTATAATTTAGTGGGTTTTGTTTGTCGCCGCTCTTATATAAGGGTGTGACATTTGCGAATTTCCAACTTTTTGGTAGTTTACCTTGTCTTAGTGAATTTTGAAATATTAACAATAAAGGAGTACACAGCTCTTCGACACATTCCCTAAGAACCCAGTTAGAAATTTCATCTGGTCCCTCTGCTTTGGTCTTGTCTAATCCTTTTAGCAGATCTTTTATTTCGTTCTTTTTGAGGGTGATATTTTCGATGTTCTTTACGTCTGTACGGGTATTTGCCATATCAAAGCATGGATCCTGAACAAACACTGACTGAAATTTCTCATTTAGGATTTCACACATTTCTTCCTCCTTAGAATATATAATGTTATTGTCTTTGATAGTGCTAATTTGATCCCTACTTTTAGTTTTACTATTTATGTAGTTACAGAAGAGTTTTGGTTGACTTGCGCATTTGTTTATTATGTCCTTTTCAAAGTCTAATTTCGCCTCTCTCATGGTTTGGGTATACTCATTTCTTCCTGCTTTATATCTTTCATATGCTGCCTGAGATCTATGCCTTCTGAATCTTTTTCAAAGGAGATGCTTTTTTTCCCTCATTTTCTTGCATTTGTCGTTGAACCATTTTTGGCCATTTCTTGCTTCAGTTTTGAATTTGGGTATGAATGTTTCCACTCCTTTTTTATAGATCTCACTAAATTTTGCATCTTGGCGAATTCAGGATTTATGACCTTGAGAATATCTACAATTAATTTCTTGTCTTCGTTGTATCGTTCAATTCCATCTTCTACAACTTTTTCTTCGTGTCCCAATATTACTATGTCCTTGTTTACGTCAGCCAAATTAGCAATATTTCTGGCATGTTGCCCAAGGTGGGATTTGAATTCATTCTTCTTAATCATTGCTGCAAGCTGTGTTTTAATTTCCTCCTTTGTGGTCTTGATGTCTTGTTCTATCTTTTTTTTCCATTTCATTCACGGTTTCCTTTACTTTTGATACATCTGCATATGTAGCTGTCATTTTCTTGGCTTCTTCCATTATTTGAGCTTGGCTGTTTGACAAATTACTTTCAATCTGTTTGACAGTTTCTTGGAATTTGATGACCTCCTCAACTTTTTCCTGAAGATTTTTTGCTTCAGTTCCACTATCGCTGCCAATTTTGGTTTCAGCTTCTTCTAAATTCTCCTTTAGTTCTTTAATTTTTAGGTCAGATTTCTCCATATTTTCTCTCTGAATTGTTGTATTTCTACGCAGGTTTTCTACCAATTCCTTCAGATTCACATTCTCTTCACGTATTTTGAGGCATTCTGCTACCAGGTTGTCAACCTTGGCTTCAAGAGCCTCAATTCTGATTGCTGCTTCTGCTAACTTCATTTTCCTCGTCTGATCTCAGTTGTTCCTCATTAAACAAACAAAAAACAGAGATGTACTCACGTCAGTTGTCTCTAGGCGCAAAACGCTTACCATGCAGGATTTGCGGTCACTTCTCGCTTCCCTCTCCTCTCCCACGTCCCGGCTTACAAGCCACACTATCTTTTTCTACTTTTTCCACTTTCTCCTTCACTTTCTCACTCAAATTAACCTTCCAACATGAACTATACACATTTACATACATCCATGGCTAGCAGACTAGACCACCCATTGCTCAAACCTCTCCGTATTTAACAACATGTAAGAGCTGTACTGTGCTGATGCACTGCACTTCTCGCCTCGTGTGTGTTTGTGTGTGTGTGTTTGTGTGTGTGTGTGTGTGTGTGTGTGTGTGTGTGTGTGTGTGTGTGTGTGTGTGTGTGTGTGTGTGTGTGTGTGTATGAGATAGAAAATGGCTAGCGATTCACACGTATTACAGTGTGAACAATTGAAACAAGGAATAATGATTACAAAGTTGGATGGTTCCGTGAAATTAGTTAAACTAAAAAAAATAGTACCTAAAGAATATGATGCTGAAGTTGCTTCAAAAAAAGGTGAAAATGTTGACTGGAAGCAGGTTTAAACTTGACAAACAATTTGTATTTAAAGAATAAAAATATTAATTGCCGTTAGTTACAATGAAAAAAGTCCTAGAACCACAGACAAAGCAAGTGCTTCTGCAGAAACAGAGGATCCAGAAGTGGGACCTAGTCAAGCTAACAGAAAGAAAAAGATGGGCAAATGCATCTCATTTTATTTGATTTTGGGATTATTAGTGTCCCAAGCAAAAAGGGAACCATTGAAGTTATCTAGCCCAGATAATCTATGAAAAACTTGGTGACTGTGTTAAAAAGTTTCAATGAAAAGTAATGTATTTTAACCCAGTCTGAGACTGCAACAATATAATAATAATTGTAAATTGATGTAATAGGGATCACAGATTGCCAAAGAGTTACAGTAGGGGATGTCAGATTCTCTTACATGACATAAGGGCCAATAAAAAACAGTATTTATTAAATTTTAAGTTGTAATATTAATGGTAACAAAATGTGTGTATATCCATTAGTCATGGTATGCTACACTTTAATGTACAATTTTATTTTAGTTAATTTATGACCATCTTGAGGGCCACATATTGGCACGCTGGACATGAATTTGAGGCCCCCGGGTTAGAGCAGCTAAACCTAAACTCTAGATACTACTGTTGCAGTACCTAATTATTTTTCTTTCCATTTTTTATTGATATCTTATAATTTCCATCAAAGAAAAGAAAATTGTTTATTTACAGTTATGGGTAAAGTATTTTACTATACAATATATGGATATATGGTAAAGTTGACTAACTACATTTCTTATTTGTTCCCTCCCCCTTCAAAAAGAGAGGTTAATAATACTGGAGGAAATGAAAGTTTTCTACTTTTTTCTTTCTTTCTTTCTTTTTCTTTCTTTATTTATTTATTTCTTTATTTCTTTCTTTCTTTCTTTCTTTATTTCTTTCTTTCTTTCTTTCTAAGAAGGATAATTGTATTTGAATTTCAAAATTAGTCAAATTAAATCCATGTGAATAAGTTATTTTCTCAGTGAATTTCACTTTATACATATGCCTTACTGGAGCTAAAGGGACATGTATTTCGAAATTAGAGGAGGGGAAAAGTATTCTCAATATATGTGATTTGTAGTCAAAAAACAAAAAAGAACAGGAAAGTGAAATACTGAATATTTATTTTTGGTATCATCACCATCATCATCATTATTATTATTATTATTTAGTTTTTCTTCCCTCAAGATTTACCACTTTAAAAATCCTGTAAAGCTAGAGTTTTATATAAGAAAAAGAATATGTTCATTAGTCTAGTAACAGGTTCCTTGATTTGTCTTGCAGAATGTGGATATAGCATAGCCGTTCCTAGTATAATCAGTGGGCTCCTAAGCTTCCTGCATTCGGTAAATTGTAGTGAACTACAATGGAACAAAGAAATTATTATCATACACACAAGGCATTCTCCCTTTATGCTGTATATTCCCCTCCCATTTGCTGGTTGTCGTATTGCATTACAAGATGTCTGTGATGGCAAAAAGGATTTAAAATGATCGTTTATTCCTCTCTTTTTTTCTCTCTCTCTCTTATTTTGTATGTAATTTCTTTTTTCTTTAACCGCCTATTCACTTTCATAATGCGTTTTTTTTTTTTAGAATATTAGTGATGACAGAATAAGTCAATACCCTGCTTTGATAATGGTAAATAAAACTTTATAGTGTAGCTTTTGAATTAAGCACCAGATCCAGACACTATTCAGAATCTTCACCAGCAAATTCTTTTGATGTTTAATAACCATTTGATATTTGGGTTGTTGCAGATGAAGACAAGAATTATCAACTTGAAAGTAAATGCAGCAACGTGAAGCTCAGCTTCACATCTGGAGGTAGACATGGTGACCCTCTTGGGTGATGTCCATTTTTGGACATTACGTGATGACATCATCGTTAAGGATGCTGACATTGGAGCTTTTAGGTAAGTTTTAGATGTGACATGATTCTTTTTACATATTACAATACAGTATTTTATATATGGGGCAATTGTTTATTGCTAAATTTTGCTTAATTCTTGTTGAAATTCCTGGCTTTGAATCCATATGAATTAATGATATTTTATTAGTATTTCAGCACTACCAGAATATTTGTGCATCATTCCATATATACTTCATTTTCATATTTGCTATTGCAGTACTAGTTATTTCAGTACTCTAAAAATCTGTAAAGAATACAGTAAGGTTATGATATATTTTAGAAGAACTTTATATTCTTAATATCATGGAGGTTGTAGGTACTTTACTGGCACAGTTATAAGAACTTAATCCTGATTTTTATTCCTTTTGTTTACATGTAGATGGCTTCACAAGTGCTTAGTTACTTAGAAGTCAACTGCAAGGCTTACCTGAGCTAATATGTTTATCCTATTTCTTGATTTTTGTGAGGAAAAGTTTGGGGAAAATGTTTTTATTTCTATTACTGCCAGTATTGTTATTATCATTATCATTATCACTATCACTATTTGATAAAGATAACATTAGTAATAAAAATTGATATTATACAAAAAATATTAGTAATAAGAACTAATATTATAAAAATAATATTTTTGAGAAATTGAGCCAGTCTAAAATGACTTGAAACTGTATGCTAATATTAAACTAATTTTGATATTTCCCATCCCTTAAAGATACCAGGACAAAAATACAGTATGTAAGGAGCGGGTTTACTATGAGGACAAACGTCACTATTTGGAAGCTAGGGGTATAATGGTCACACCAAAAAACAGTCGGCCCAGCAAGCTACGAGAGGCATTACGGGAATTAGAGGTTTGTATTGACATGAATTTTTATATTGGATGTAGATCTACGTATCTATGCTCTGTACTATATTTATTTTATAATATTGTACACTTAGTACAGAGCATTTCTTTAATACATGTTGTTTTGAAGCAGTTCTCAAATGTATGTTGTGTTAAACTAAATTATTTTTCTATATGTATTTGATAGAAAGTACTGTATTCAAATGTTTTCCAGTTGATGTAAAAATAATAGTCAGATCTGATAGATTTGTGTAGGTTTACCTGTCATATTACCCACTTACAACAAGTGTCCCACATATGAGATATCCAGTATCAGGGCTCGCACTCCGATTCAGCAGTGGCCGCAGCCAGTGCACAAGCAGTGTGTGGGCCAGCCCCTCATGCCAATTTTGTAGCCGCCCAGAAACCTTTATTTTCGGCTTCAAAATATACTGGTGGTAATGGGTTAATGCAGTGATTACCCAAATGCTGTCCTTAAAACCTTCAATATGTTTACAGATATTACTTCCATAAGTGATTTTAGTAATTAGAATCTTGTTTTTTTATTGATTTCAGTGAAAAAATAAATAGATATCTACTATATTAAAAATGAGGAAAATGCTGCAAACTCAAAGTTGGAAAAATGAGATTTTTATCCATTGTATAGGAAAAATTGCATTATTACATGCAAGATCACAGTGTTGAATTGCCCTAAACTCAATATCTGGCTATTTTGCTCATGAATATTTCTCTATCTAAGTGCCTGAAAAATAGGTTAGCTAACTAAATGAAAATGAGTAAATATATTGCTTGAATGTATAGCTGCTCCACATAAGTATTGAAGGATAAAGGACTTGTAGGGAGAGGACAGGGCATGTTTTTACTTGATATAGATTGATTCCACAACATATATGGGAGACTCACTATAGTCCATACTTGAAATTGTATCAGTTGGATTTCCCAATTATTAACCCATCAGCGACGGGTAAAAATTTTGTCAAGTTTGCATATGCGACGGGTTGTTGGCGCGCACTGGCAGTTTCCCCTGTTTGCGCCCGGTTCGATCGGTAGTTTGCGAGCGACATATAGCACCTAAAAGCTTTTATTTTTCTAAAATTTTGAAGGTTTACCTTCACTTTAGGTGCCATTGCCTAAAATTTTTACCATATAAATGAAGCCGCTACTAGTGGAGAAAAACAACCTCCGTCCGACGAGCCAGTAGCGCGGGAATGGGCATGGCATGATGCCCCCGGCGTTTGGTCCACAACAGCCTTGGCATGTACGTACGTGACACCCAGCGCCAGTGGGTTAAGTGCTTCCATTAGAATAATTCTCTTCTTCCATAGGAATTACTATCAAAGGAACGAGTCATATGGGAAGGCTGGCAGACACATGTCTACCAGTTGATATTTGCCTCAGGCGTTATTTCAACTCTGACAGTGAGTCTGAACACAGGAGACCTTACCAGAATAACATTTGACAAGTTCTTGGTTGGGAAGCTTCTTTCAGAACATCTTGCTGATGGTAAGGTCCAGCAGTTTTTATGTATTTTTTATTAACATAACTTTTTTTATGTTACATATTTAACCTCTTGTTTTTGAATGGTATGCTCCACTAAATTTGTCCTCACGACAAACTGAAGATCACCATTACCACCAGTACACTTGGATTTTCTCAATTCTTCTGTCTGTTAGATTTTAAGATTATGTTGAACCTGATATAATAAACTGATGTTGATAGTGAATATAAAACGAAAAGTAGATGAATAACTTAGTTTGGATGGATGCTTCCAAATTGTGCCTATCCAGCTTTATTCACAATCTAAATCACAAATTTGAATTGCAGCAAGTTTTTTAAAAATATGGAAAGATTACTTCTATGATTCTTATAGATATATTACACCAAGAGAGCTAATTAAAAGAAAAAGTGTGGAGTATTTTTAAAATTAATATACCTAATATTGTGATGAGAAATTGATGTTTAAAAATTTATACATCAAATATCTTGTTGAGAAATTGATATGTGAAATACCTATGATAGCCAGAATTTTTATTTTCCAGTTGTGATAACAAGACAGCATATGATATTTTCATACAATGAATGCAGACTGACGGTTGTGCACCTAAGTCGTCCACCACCAGAAGGTCACATCCTTGAACGCCTTACTGCCACAGATCCCAAGATTTATACATGTGAAGTTGCTGGACCATCTGGTAGAAGATTTGAGAGGAAGCTGTCAGCAAATCTGTCAGGGGATATGGTATTGTTTGATGTTTAATGTGAATGTATCAAGCAACAAGTGTTTATTGTTGTGCCTAAATGTGTAAAGTCAGGGATTTCAAGACTTGACCACAATTGTATATTCTAATGCCAAACAGTAACTAAGTTTGCTGAATCTTAGAACAAATGTATAAAACTGTACTTTCTACAGTCACATTGATATGACAAGTAACCACATTTATATTACATCTTGTTCCATCATTTTTCTTGTCAGTGCTTGCAGAAAGTCATCTCTGATAACCACTGTCTATGAATGTCAACTTCCTGCCTATGTGACATTACAACTTTTGTAGTTATCCAAAAGTACTTTTTCCGTTGTTAGTTTTATCGTCATAAGACCATTTAGGAATCATTAGGTAATAATCATTGTGTTGATTTATGTATTGATTTATTTTTAGAAGTACTTGCCTTACATGAAAATTTATATAATAGAAATATAAAGTTAGTTAGGACTAACTTTAACATTAAACATCAAGGATAACTAATAGCATTGTAATACAGTGCTTGTTAAAATTTTCAAGAGTGAAAGGGACTGAACATTTAAAAACATAACAGTATTTTTCATGATCTCCTTATGCAGTTTTTGTTTTTCCTATGCTTTTTAGATGTAGAGTATCTGTTGTTTGCCAATCAAGTGCAGTGTAATCAACTGTCACATCAAAATTTTATTTTTTATTTATTTTCTAACAAGATGATATTCCTTCAGTTGGTGGTATGGTGGCAGACGAGTGAAGATGAGGTGTATCCCTGGAGTCCTTTGGCTAAAGATCGAGACCGGGCCAACATTTTAGTATATTCTCTTCATAGTACAAGTCTAGACCTGGTCTGCTATTGTCGCACAGAGATGGCCCCCCTAAGTGTATCATTCAGCAGGGTCCAACCAAATGTACTTCTCACAGTAGAGCAAGGCTTTGGAAAAAAGGGGGGTGTCACTGTCCTCAGCTGTGTTTATGAGGTTGGTATTCGAAATGTATGTAAATGAAGGGTTAACATGATTATAATTGTGATTTGAAAGTGTAATTTCAAATAATCCCTTTTTTTATTAGTAGTTTGAATCGTCCCCATAGATTTCTGTCTTTTGTTAGAAAATAACTAGGATTAAGGCTGTTTGCTCTGGTTTCACAACTTTTAAAAAATCAAAAGACTCTTAAATTATTTTGAATACTGATAATAGATCATGTTAACCACTTGCCACCAGTGATGGCATGTGCATGCATGCCATGCCCACTCTGTGTTTAATTTAGTAATTGTTTTTACATATAGATGGTTCTACAAGTACTGAGTCACCACTGAGCTGTTTACAAGAACTATTTGTCTCACCTGTTTACCCTGTTCCTTGATTTTCAGTAATATTTTCTAGTATTTGATACTGCTGTTAGCAATGTCAATAACAATGCAGTAATTATAGTGTTTATAACAAAAATAACTGTCAATATTGATAGCATTAGTAAAAAAAAGCGTTTACCCTCTATTTCAAGGAAAGCTGAGTTCACAAGATCTACTAATCGACTCCTTTGTGGCTAAGCACTGGCAGAGCCATCATGTGTAGAAACATTTAACAAAACAATGCTAAAGTAAACGCAACATTTTCCTGCTGGCATCGAGTTAATTACAATGCAGAAGTGGAACTAATGATGATAATTTTAGTAAAAACAATAATTACAGGAATAACCATGAAGATCAGATTACAAAATGTAGTTGAAGATTCTAGAATCACAAATGACAGAATTTTCCATTTGTAACAATGCCTCCTATATTGAACATGTGTGCTGTTTGTTATGCAGTGTCTAGCCATGCGTTCATACAAATAATAATTACTGTATTAGTTGTTATTGCATAGCATTTGCACTTGAGTTCTAAAAGGAAAAGATATTTAATATTGCATTTAAAAAAAAAAAAAGATATATATGAAAAAGTAATGGTTTTCTTTCCTCACTATGTTAATGCAAGTTCACTTATATAGTTGGTACTGAAACATATAGAAGTATATTCTTAAGCATTACATAAAGTTGCCTATAGAATGCTGTTTACATGTTGGGCTCTTCTACTATTTTTTTAGTCTCTTGAAGGAGAAAAAAAGGAAGCTGAGAAAAGTTCAATTACCAAGATTTTTTACATCAGTAATAGCCAACCACAGCCTTTTATTTCCACTTTATTTTATTACTTATTAATCTGACTATTAGATTATAGAGGTCGGTAAGATATTTTTCCAGTCTTCTAGCATGCATATTATAGAGAGAAATTTGGATTAAAAGCATTCCATTTTTGATTACAGGTAGAAAGAGGAGCTCTTCATCGAATTACAGTCACCACTATCCCTCTAGAAGCCCCTTTGATGGCACATTCACACAATCCTGCAGAAGATCGTTTGTTGTTAGCATGCAATAATGGTGTTTTGGCTCTTCATTGTGACTCACGAGGAATGACTCATGTTACAAAAGCTGGACTTATCCCTTGCAACATCGCCTGGCTGGATTCAGGCAATATTGTGGTGGTAAGCAATGAACGAGGACAGATCCAGTGTTTTGATTTAGCATTGTCTTTGATTAGAATGCAGCTGGTCATGGAAGACAGTAATCCCCAGAGAATATTGGACTTCTCAGAACATTTCTGCCACCAGCAGTCACTCCTGAGACTTGCTTGGGCTCCAACAAAAATAGAGGAAGAAACAAATCAGCATAATATTCCCCATCTCCTCCTCCTCCACTATATACGTGGACCTCTAGCATGCCTACGTGTGGATGTGAGTGCCATGTATAAGGGTGGTTTAACAGCAGTCGCACTTGTGGCTCAGTATATAAAACATCGACAGTTGGATGAGGCTGTGAATCTCTTGGTTTCACTAAACTGGGATCAGGAAGGACCAGTAGCCATAAGATGTTTGACTGCCATTGCAAATCATCTGTTACGCCTCCCCCTGACACACCAGAGAGAGACCCAGATAGAAGGAGCACTTGGCAGCTTCCATGTACCTGTTCAACCTTTGAGCCAGGCAGTTGAGGAAGAGTTTGGCCCAGCTGTCAGAGCTCTAACTAGGAGGTTTTTCTTTCGTGTCCTAAGGTTAGTCTAGATGGGGACAACCCCAGAGCTATTTATCTGTTTTTAGACCATCATAATACAGTGCAATTTATCTGAATAACTTGTACTCGTGTTTCACAACTCAGTAATCCTAGTTTATCAAGACCTTATTTCTGTGTATTTTCCTTTGGATCTGTTCACATGATTACCTGTCATACTAGATTTGGAATACAGCTTCTAAAAGATGTCCTTATGACATTAACAAATTTCTTCTAACATAACTTATTAGCTATCATAAGCTTGTTATTTACAGCCTCTCTTTAATTTACTAAACATTTGCAAGTACATAATGTTAAAGTGCTGTAACTTGGCTTCAAAATGCAGCAAAGGTTAGTATTCTCTCTGAAGACATAACTGTATAATAGCTAATAAAAGTGAATTATCACTGAACAAGTAGAAGGTCCATGGGCACAGACAGTATTAATAAATAGCTCAAACCTGAAAAGTATAAGTGTTTATTTATATCTATAGGTATAATTAAGGAAACTAATGCATACAAGTAACTTCAACATACTACACTCACTAAACATACTTCCTGCAGGAAATTGATTCATGATATGATTAGGTATCCCAGTGTCTTCATTTTTCTCCAGGACATGATAGGATAACACCTGTCATGAGTCAGTTAAGAATAATGCGTCTTACTAAAAATTAGGTATATTAGGCAAAGACAAAGATTTATTAACCCCTTGAATCCGGTTACGTTGCATTAGGCTTACATAAGTGGCCGCTCTACCATGTTTTCGACATGTAGGCCAGGCACACGTGAACACTCATGTACAGTGACAAGATTCTATGCCTCCCCTCTGCAAAGTTATTTTGTATAAACATTTTAAGCTTTTTTTGCCATTTTCCAATGTCCATATTTGTCTTTTAATTTGCTTTAGCCAGATGGTAATAGAGTGTTTTCCTTGCACAGACTCCATATCATCTTTTATGTTGTAAATAACTCGATGCAACCATTATTTATAATGGTTTAGAATTATTAGACGAATTGTTACTTTAACCTCTTGCCACTGGAGAGTAAGTATGGAATGCCATGGTCTGACAGGACTCCTCTCCAGATGGCATGTATGTAGTACCATAGCATGCCAAGACACCTTCAGGTGCCATGTACACCCATGCCACGTGCGCTGATCCACTTTCAATTGTGCACCTGTTTGCCTATTCCAGTAGTAATTGAGGAGCTTCAGCTCTTTAAAAGTAGGCTTAAAGTCACTTTTCAGTCTAGTTCACTAGAAAAATGTATGTGCTGCAGCTAAACCCATAGTAGGTGGAAGAATATGATTCCCATGCTTTTGATTTTTCCAGTGAGCAGTTGACTCTACATAACCCAGGTACATGGTCCTAATTAGCATATAAAGTTCCCTTTGGCTGTGGGTTAGATGTTTGCATTTTGTGGTGAGATTAGTTTTTCATAAATGTATATATATTTTGAAGATGAAAATATAAGTTTCCGGGCGGCTACAAAATCGACGCACGGGACTGACGCAGACTCTGCCCACATGCTGGCTGCAGCCACGGCTTGGAAATAGCGTCCTCCCTGGAGCCAGCGCTCTTCCAATCATGGCTCAGGGACACTACATTCTACACACGATTATAAATGGGAATAATAAAAAAAAACTCTTCCTAAATGCCAATAAGTCTAATTAGCCTCCAAGAGGTTTGTGTATTTTTGTTAGTCATTCCCATCACCTCAGCCTTCAGATGAAATGGTCAAGTTTTCATCATACTAACCCACAGCTAAATTTTCCCATGATGACATGTTCACATCACCCGGCCCTCAAGCCAGATATTTTCATGATGTGATGGTCATGTC
>NC_091570.1:32738334-32750834 GCF_042767895.1 Penaeus vannamei
TTCAGTCCATTTGTTATGTGTTATATTTGATTGTAACTGCAGTTTTGATAATCATGTAACTAGATAATGAAAATACAATGATTCTTATATACTAGCAAGATAGGCTATTTTGTTAACTATTTTTGTAGTTTAATAAATTTGAGGATAACAACGTATTATTTTCCTAATTATAAAAAAGCAAACCTCTAATCAAAGAATATGTGTTGCATGTTATGAATTCGCTTGGGCCTCAGCCCTCACCTCAACTAATTTTTGCTTGGTCTTTTCTTCTCCTCTTTCTTTTTCCATATCTTCTTTATTCCCTTCTTCTATTCCATTCCTAAGGTGTTTGAGCCATGCTGAAAGGATGAAAGGCTGGCTTTATGTCAGTCACAAATGGTCTCCGGGAGTCATAGGCAGGGTATTCCCTTGGTTAATTACCTAGCCCTTACCCCTTATGGGGACCCTGAGAGGTAGATCGTTTCTTTTCCCCATTTTATTCAGGCTCACCATGGCCAATAATGAAGATTCTTTACCCTTAATAGGGGCATTAAGGCTTGCCCTTTTATCAACTAGCCTATTTAAATTTTACTTTGATGGTTTTCAGACCCCTTCCCCTCCTTTGATCACAGCTCCGACCAGATACTAATACCCCCTCTCCAACACTTACAAACAACTCTAACCATTCCAAAACACCCACCCACGTTATTACTCAACCTCTAGAAAGCACCCCTTCCTTTTCCCCAACATTCTCCTCTTCATCTCCTGCTGCACAGTTTTCTTAAGTGTCTATCCCCTCTTCTCTAATTACTACTCCTCATCCTTATTTTCCTCCCCCCACAGAACTACTCCATGCCAGACCACCCCATCTTCCTCTCGCCCTCGTCCTTCTACTGCCTCTACCTCTGCAAACCTTCTGAGTACTCTCTTTGGCCTAGCCAAGTGGGATTGATTCTTTGTGATTCCCCCCACAGCCCCCTATTCTGAGAATACCCTTCTCTTTCAGCAGTGCCTCCAGAAACAAGTAGGTAAGGTTACCTTTCACAGTCACTTTGATCATTCACACCTTGTCACAGTTACATCAAAAAACCAAGCTGTCTCCCCTAACTGACCTTATTGGCAAACCCATTCCAGCCGAACCTCACCCCTCTCTTAATACTTGTTCTGGAACTGTTTCTATTCCCCTAAATATTTAGCTTGTCCCATCTACAACAAGGACTGGTAAGACTGAAAATGACCGACTTTCCTGCCTTGGTGAATATGATGCAGTGGCAGTACAGTGTTACACTATTCCTCCCAGAGGATTGTCTTATCATGTCTGACAATATCGATCCCTTCCTCGTCAATGTCAGAAATGACGCTTTGGCCATATAGCCAAACAATGTCGCTCCACAGCCTGATGCCCTTTTATGTGCTCAACCTGGTCATGGCCATTCAAATTACCCTGCACAGTCACTCTACGCGAGGCCAGAGAAGAAGCACAATAACAAGGTTTTTCTCTCAACTTATTCCTTCACACTGCTCCCCCACCATCTTCACAAGATATTTCTACATCTCCCCGGGTATCTCTCCCCTATACCATAGATCTACGTCCTACTTCTACTCGCCCTATCCACCAGTCACTCATTTTCCATTCTAAATCCAGATACTCCAATCTCAACCACTTCCCCGATACTTACCCCTCCTCACTTTATTTGTCGTACCAGGATCTCCACTTTCTCCTACTACATTCTCTCCTACACCTTCCTCTTCTTCTGTTCCTCAGGTATCTATCTCCTCTTCTCCTCCTCATAAGAGAACCTTTATTTCTCAGTCCTCTTCACCCAACACCCATCCAGAAACCCTTGAAAACATCCAAAACTTCCGAAAGATGACCCAAGGAACACTTTGCACCCTCATCCACCCAATATATCCATCTGCTCCTACTCCTACATTTGAAGTATTTGCAGATATCCATCCTCCTCAAGTTCCTTCCACCCCCCTTCCTCCAACATCCCCCCAACATACCCCACCATGCCTACTGCCCCCCCACTCATCCGAATTCCCTCTCTCCCAACAGTGTCCTTCTCCAGACCCCTCCCCTCCAGATATTCTTCTTGATGCTTCACCACCTTCCCCAGTCCCCCTTCTTATCCCCTGGATTATTCTCCTCCTACTTCTCCAACAGCCACCTTTGTTTTCCTTGAATAATGTTCCTATTCCTTCCCCAGTCACGGTCGCACTGCAATTCCCTCAGTTGCTCTACCCCCTTATATTCCCCCTACCCCTTCCCAAAATACCTCATCCTCTCAACCACCCACACCAACCCCCCCAGAATCTCATTCTTTTCCACATAACCCATCCTCTCAGCCACCCAAACCAAACCTCTCCCTGGATTCATCTCTTACTTTCTTAACAGCTACCTCTATTCTTCCTTGAACATTTTTGCTATACCTTCCCCAGTGACAGATACAATATAATTCATTCAATCACCCAACCTCCTAAACTCTAGTCCACTTGTTCCCCATTTTCCCTTTTCACTACCATACTATCCTAAAATGCTCTCAAACCTTTGACATCTAACATTTTATTGGAATTTTTAACTCTTTTGCCCTTTGACACAATACTTTACCATAGTGTTATATGACCTTTGATGCCTAGCACATTTATTTTCAAACATGAAACATTTATGACAATAATTTTGTAACTCTAAAGCAACATTAACTAAATGCATTGATGTTTCACCAACATTTCCCTCCTAATACCTTTCTCATTGTCGTGGGTGGGCTTAGGAGACGGAGACTGAAGACCAAGTTACAGGATCACCCATACCTTGGGCCTCTGCCCTTGCCTCAACTAATTTTGCTTAGTCTTTTCTTTTCCTCCCTCCCCTCCAATCCTTTACCCGCTGTTGTCGTGTAGGGGCTTAAGACACTGGGACTGGTACCCAATGCTGATGATCTCCCCTTCCTTGAGCCCCAGCCCCCAACTCAACTAATTTTGCATGATCTTTTTCCCCTCCTGTTTTTTCATTTCCGTTTCTTCTCTAACCCCTTCTACAATCCACTTCCTAAGGTGTAAGAGCCGTGCTGAAAGGAAGAAAAGCCGACTTTGTGCCAGTCCTGAACGGTCTGAGGGAGCTATGGGCACGGTGGATTTTTCTTTCCCCAACATAGTCTAGGCTTGTCATGGCCAATAATGAAGACATTATACCCTTATTAGGGGCAATGAGGCTTGCCCCTTCATCAAATAGCCCCACCTATTCAAACTCTCCCGGTTCCCCGACCCCAGGCTCTCCTTTGACCACAACTCTGAATATACCCACTCCTAACTCTTGGTCAGCTCCATTTCACAAAAACAGACGTTGGGAGACTGCCCTCGCACGATTACGTATTGGCCACACTCGCCTAACACATACCTATCTGATGTCACACTCAGACCCGCCCCTATGTCCTCTATGTAACATCCCTCTTTCAGTCCCACACTTTCTCTTGTCCTGTCCACGCTTTAATATAGCCCGTACCTCTGCTTTTCCACACCTATCCTCCCTTCACCGACCTCCCAACATATCAGACATCCTTACAGAATCTCACAGTTTCTGCCTCGACAACCTGTTCTCCTTCCTCAGACACATAAATATCCTTCACTTGATCTAACTCCCTTAACTAAACCACCATAATCTTTTCCCTCATCTTCAACCTCTCAACACTATTCTAGATAGTTGACACAACAACTATCACCTGACATCCCTCTTTACTATACTTTCCTATATTGCTATATGACCTTAGATGTCTAGCACATTTATCTCAACCATTAACCCACTCCTAAATGCCTGCTAGTACATTATCCACCCAAGTCAAGACTCCCAAATTCCTCAAAATCTTCACCTCTATCCCCACAACCTTTTTCATCAATCATCCCATCCTCCCTTATAACTACTTTATAGGCTTATTCTCCACCTCCCTGTAACACTACTCCCTCTTCCACACATCCCCGTCCTTCTAACACTCCCATCTTTACAAATATCTTAAATATTCTATTTAGCCCAGCCAAATGGGACCAATGTTTCATGCACCCTCCCACCCCACAGGCCCTTACTCTGATAATACCCTTCTCTTTCAACAATATCTCCAAGCATCTATAAAATACATTATGGGGTCCATAATGTATTTTTGATGGAACTATAAAGAATCGGTCCCACTTAACTGGTCCAAAGAGATTATTCAAAATGTATGAGGAAGTGGGTCAAGGACAGTAGGAGGGAGTGATGTGAAGTGAGGTATTATGGAGGCGTGGATGATAAGGTTGAAGAGTTGTAATAAGGGAGGCGGCAGTAGAATGTTATGATGATTGTTCAGGAAGTGGGCTGGAAGATGTTGGAAGTGAGGATGAGGTGTCTTAAGGGTTGAGTTGTAACCTGGGTAGATGATTCGGGATGGGTCAAGTTGGCAGTATGTGTTGAGGGAGATGTACTTATTGATAGGAGCTGTAGTCAGGGGTTGATAAACTTGGAGTTACATTCAAAGGCTAGCTGATAAAGGGGCAATCCTCAGTGCCCCTAATAAGGGTACAAAATCTTCATTACTGGCAATGGTAAACCTGACATATGTGGGGAAGGTTAAAAAGGTTCACCCCTCAAGGTCCCCATATGGGATAAGGGCTAAATGATTTACCAAGAAATATTGTGCCCATGGCTCCCTGAAGCCGTCAATGCCTTTTATCCTTTCAACACGGCTCTTACACTTTAGGAATTGGATAGAAGGGTTGGGGAAGAAGAGAAAACTGCAAATTTGGCTGAGGTCCAAGGGAGGGAAGATCCCCTGCATTGGGCCTGGTTCATCTCCTAAGCCCCTCCCACGACAACAACGGGAAAGGGATTGGGGGCTATGTTGTGGAAAGAAAGTCCACCCAAAATACAAGCAGTTGCGAGAGAGAAAAAAAAAAAAAAATTGTGCTAGTGTGACACCCACTTAAGCCTCCCCCACAACGAGCAAGGGATTGGGAAGGGGTTTGTAGTAGCTGTGTTTGGGTTGTGGTCATGAGATCCATGGTTCAGGGAACTGGCAGATCTGAAATCTGGCTATCTGATAGGGGACATTGAGGCTTGGGTCAGTTACATTTTTTTTTTTTTTTTTTTTTTGGGGGGGGGGGGGGGGGGTCCTAGCACTGGGTACAATCTCTAACTAAGCAACAGGAGGCATGGGATTGAAGGGTGTTCAAAATATAATTTTTGGTACAATCTGTGTAATGGTAAAAAGCAAGATGTGCTAGATATCTAAGGTCATATAGCACTGTGGGAAATTGGAATGTGCAAAATCTTTGGAATCGGGAAAGAATAAGATGACATATTTGAAAAGCAGTCTTTTTATGAAATATATTTCATCAATGTATTTTCAAAGCTTGAAAATCAAAACATTTACTTGGGAATAACAAGGAATATATTTTAAGATGCTGTTGATAACCTGTAAATAGCCTTAAAATTATGAAGGATTTGGGAGTAAATGGGTAAAAAGTAATTAAACTTACATAGTTACATTCAATGTGGGAATTATAAAATTCATTGTGGATTGAAAGATATCAAATGAATATTCACAGCCCCCCCTCCCCAAGTAAAGCTATGTATCAAGATCACAATCTGTTTTATACAGTCTTTCAAGTATAATGTCATGACATGTCAGGTTGTGGACAGAAATAGGCAACACAAATGGTCATTGATCTGGGAACTTGTAGGTTAGCTTTTTTTAACCAGTTTTTTCTCCAAATCTATATCAGCACGTGTTCTGCCTCGAAGAAACATTCACTCAAGACTAATTGTCAGTAATAAAGTTGGAACCACATTAATAAAAATTCATATACAAGAATCAAGTTCAGTAGCTTTCAAAGAGATGTTCTTGTTTTTTCTTTACCCTCAATTCTATTCCCTTGCTCATGCGATCTTTAAATCTACAACTCTCATTTGGGCATTGAGGATAAAAAAAAAGAAATATTAATCACAAGATCTGTATTTAAGATGATGTGTCCATAGCAGTGAACTTCTCCTTGTCTTTGCCCTGAGCTGCAGCCCGACCAGCAGCTTTGTTTTCCAGTATCCTCTTGCGGGACTTGGTCATCTTCAGCTTGACAATACAGACCTGGCAAAAACAAACAACTGTACAAGCTTCTCCAAAACAAATATAAAGTTAAAGAAGCATCCTCTTCACATTCAATCAAGTCAACAGTAGAAGTAACAAGTATACAAAATTTTAGTTCTATTTCTCTTTTAAAAATCTTTGTCAACCTTGGAATAAAACTTATTTCACTAGATGTTTCAGTCTCCTGAAATTCCTTTGACAATTTTAAATTACTAATCAAATTATGGTGACCAACTACAGCAGTTACAATTCCTTAAGGTGCATTAAAGTCTTGAACTAATGACAGTATACTTTCCTAGCCTGAAGAAAATTTTAGAAATACAATCTAAAAAAAAAAAAAAAAAATGGAAATAATTGCCTCAAGTTAGCAATATGAGCATGCAAAAGCCAAATTGATATACCTTTGAAGGGTGGATGCCAACATAGACTGATGCACCATTGGCCTTTTCACGCTGAATTCTCTCGATGTAGATGCAGAGCTTCTTACGATAAACAGTGACTACTTTGCCAACCTGTTGTCCTTTGTAATGTCCACGCACAACCTGGGAAAAATCAACTTTTATAATGCCTGTTTCCCTATTATCATTACTCATGTGATTGTTAAAAGTTCAGTTCTCCTTTATAATCTCAGAGCCAGGCAAAGCCTAGTGTGGTTGCTATTAAAAACCTGTGTGCTAGGTGATGTCTTGTGCAAGAGAACCTTGGACAGACTTCAGGACTGCACACCGAGACGGACAGCTGCCTCAGTCCTTATAGCAACCACGTCTCTCAGTGAATGGATTAAGTGTTTCATCATTAAATCTTTTCAAATAAAAAATATTCACTAATGCTACTATCAATAACCTATTATGTGCACCTTGGAAAGATCCACATTCATCTATTACAAGAAAGTGAATTTACCATTCACCCGCCTACTGAAGTCTAAAGTAATGAACAGTTCTGGAGCACCAAAAATGGTTATTAATAATGAGCTTCCCATATTTTAAAAAGTGAATTCTTTTTTTAAATGGATTTCTTAAGTACTCACCTGAACTTCGTCATCTTTGCGAATTGGCATGGCACGGACATTGTATTTCTGACGCAGTTCCTTTGATAAGGGGCTAGACATGAATTTTCTCTTGATATGGGAAGGGGCGCTGAAGTAACGTTGCCGGTTTTTACGCCGGGACTCCGTTACCATTTTATTGATCTTCATGATGGATGCTGGAAAAAAAAAAAAAAATACTTGGATTAGACAAAATCCTATCTTCAAAAACTTGTACAGAATCCCTTTAGTCTCAGATTAGATATAAAATCCGTGAGCCAGGCAAAGCCTGGTGTGGTTGCAAGGAAACTTGTATGTTAGTGTGATGCCACATTCAAGAGAACCTTAAATTAGCTCAGTGACTACATACAGAGACGGACAGGTGTCTCAGCACCCTGGCAACCACATCTCTCATAAAATGGATTAACTGGTCTCATCATGAAAAACTTTACCACTAGAGTAAAGGCAAATGTTTATTTGGCTCATGTAGAGTATCAACCAAAACTCGGTAGAGGTTGAAGACCATGACGCGTGTAGATAGAGGAAAATGGCCCCGCCATCTTAAAGAGCGGTAGAAATAGAGTAGGATAGGAGTAATCTTAAGATGCACAGGCCTTATATTTACCGTTAAATGGAAAAAAATGGCGGCGCTGCGCACCGCCCAGAGACTAAATCCAAATCGACTTTCTGCAGCAGAGTCGTTTGTTTATATCTGCATTTTCTATAAACTCGTTTTCTATACATGTCTAGTTTTCTGTATTTCCATTTTCTATACCCGCATTTTCTCTAAGCGTCACGTTTTCTTTGCACTACTTTCAACCAACGTGGAAGCATTACCGATTACTAATATTTTGATCCATTATTTAATACTATTTCTAATAACATTTCCTCTTCCTTTTATGCTTGTACATTTCAAGTATTGTTCTTTGTAATGTATATATTTTATGATCTATAATTTTGTTATCATAACGTAGATTCACTGTTAACAATTTAACGTTATTGCCTCTTTACCTTAATTGCCTCCCATGTCGGAAAGAAAATGTTCATTACTTGAAAACTTTCCGGTAAGCTCTTGACATCTAAGGACCTAGCAATTTTTGTGTGCGGTGTGACATGTGGTAAGCTAAAGATATTTGTTTCAAGGTTTGTTTTTTATTTATAGGTTTTAAAGACAATTGAAAAAATAGTGTACCTTTTATCATAGTGGATAAAGTGTTATTCAAACATTTTTTTACGGTAGGTACTGACAATTCGTGGAGGAATATGCTGGTTGCATGCCCTCATATCGGTAGCCCTTAAATGCCCCAAATGCAACGACATTCATGTAGATGCGACAAACCCCCCAAAAATGATAATAGAAAAGTTAGATGCAATTTCACTTCGCCGGGTACTTTGCCAAGCACATATTAAAAATGTTGTATCCGGCGGAGAATAAAATATTTCATTAGTTCCTCCACGCCGCATCTCGTCTGTAGAGTGACGTTATGAGTTGTATATTGTTTAATAATTTTTAAAATAAATTGACATGCGAATACGCGGAGGGGTGAGAATTAATTTGATATTTTGTTTTCGTTATTTTGGTTAGCATAACATTTAATGTTTGTGAAAAAATTGTGTATCACATATCGGGTTTGTACACATTGCGAGTTGCGCTTGTTTACTTGAGCGGTGTTTCATTCGGTGTCCGTCAGACAAAGTTTAGCTCGTTTATTATACGGCCTTTCTATTGTTGCCGTGATAAATTTAGGCTCGTCTTACATATAATTACATTTTTTACAGATGTTTAAGTGGTATTTATTTTATTTAGACAATTACAGGTTGCTATTGAGATAGTGCATCCCCCCCCCCCCAACAAGTTTGCAGACTTTCATATTCACCTATGGAGCTTGTATTTACAAGAAGGATCAAGTAATATGTAAATAAAAATACTAGCTGCAAGCAGTTGATTCAAGCTCTGGGGACATGGCATCACTGTACACTTATATTTGGGAAACATTTTAAGCAGATGATATGCTCCAATTACAAAAGGTTATCCCAACTTAAAATTTCATGGGTTTCCCAGACAATGGCTGCAACATTTTAAATAGAAAAGCCCATAAAAAGATGAAAATTCGCCAAAACATTACAGTGAGCATGCCATGCCCACTGTAATTTGAGTTTATCAAACCCCTTGGATCCAGGTGGCCATACCCAACATGAAAAAATTTGGCTTGAGGGCCAGGATGATGGAGCCATGACTGAAAGAGGGGCTGCTCCAGGAAGCAAACCGTTTCCATGTTTAGGATCTTATTTCTGCCTGCCATGACTGGTGGTACAAGGTGTATTACAGAAAAGGAAAAAATTAAAATGCTATTGTTAATCTTACCACACAGCTTTAAACTTGACAGACAAGGTACTTGTTTAGAATAACTTCACAAAACTGATTGCTACAATTTTGATATAGATGGATTCCTCTCACCAGCTAGTTCACCAGCGTTGGGTCCAAGCACATGTACGTGTATTAGCGCGTTTAAAAATTCAGTGTCAAGTGTACTTGTACTTACAGTATTAGTATTAGAATAATATCGCCCATTGCAGATCAAAAGTTCCATAGTCTTACTGTATATTTTTTCTCCCCATGAGACACTGCCGCCACCCAAACCCCTGAAATGGAACATAGAATCCTCCAAGAGCGTACGACCAACATGTGAGCGCACAACGGAGTGTCCCAAACACCCTCCTCTCATGAATGCGTCGTAGATCCTTCATGCCTCTTTGCAGGGGTTGAGGGGAACGGCAGTCTCCCTTGGAGGTGCCACAGGGGTTACAAGCCACCCATATTTACTTGTAGAGAGGAATCCATCAGTAATAAATTCGTCGAGATCCTATAGACCGAACTATTCTGTAAAATCACCTTCGCTTTTTAATTCTCTCGGTCCTTTGTATGAAACATGAGACCAAGCATTGAAACTTCTAGGTCTACTAACCCTCGGGTCTCCCAGAAACCCATTTTCGAACTACCAATAAACACAAACCTCAACCTTAGCACGAACGTCTTTACCATCACCGGACTTTGCGATTCTATTCGTCCTTTACCTTGTAAAAAATAAAAGCTATTTCCCGAACTCAAGGCAAGCACCTCGCCAAGCCATATTCACATGTGCAATCTATTTCATTCAGTAAAAATGCATTTATCCGAATTCTTAATCTGGGTTTTTCAATCACTATGTACCATTTAAGATACAGTATGATTAAATTTAAGAAAAAACTCGAACCGACCCTCTGAAGTGTTATGAACTTCACGTGTTTACATCGAGTCGGTACTGATGTTATGCTTCCAATACACATTTCACAGTATTTCTTCCCTCGAAATTATTATCATCGGATTACTTGATCATTCTGTTACTCGTTTCTAACAAACATTGTTATATCTAGAACACTCCCCCACTTTCACTCACGCCGATGGTACAAGACAGCCAAGATAAAGTAAGATAAAGTAAAACTTTCGGAGGACCTACATGATCAATCGCACCACCACTGTAGAGGAAGGTCTGAGGCCGCGGTGCATCCTGGGAACCTCGCCCAGGCCTACCAACCCCTGTGCGGCTGATTTTCTTAAAACATTTTTCAATATTTCGAAGTAAATACACAAAATTGCATATCAATAATTTGTCCTCTTACAATCGTTGGTTATAAGCGCCTTGAAATGAAAAGTAAGTATGTTTAGTTGTGTAATCACATGTGACAATTTCCCATGCTAAATTTTGAAAAGGAAACTTGCTAAAAGGGATACTTTAGCATCATTTCAATAATCAGTTTTAAATCCAGTGCTCAAATCCACCAGTATTTTAATTTAAGTTTAAAGAGGAAAAATCCTTTCCGATCAGCTGTTTTGTTATTGGTACTCCTGACCAGGTTGAATGATGGCAGCTACGTTTGGTCGCTTCAGCAAAGCTCTTGTAAGTTAATATTTTGTACGTTTATCTAATTAACACTTCACAACATTCATGGGAAGCTGATTCTGAAGCAAATGATAGCACAGTATGGCATGTTGGTAATTAATGTTTCTGTTCAAAGGGAGGTTGTTAAGTACCAACTACCACTGTTACACAATTTCTGCAAATGAAGAATTTTCTACCCTAAAGCCTTATTTGAGGACCGACAACTCACCAACTCAACTAGACGGTCCCTATCATGTAGGATCCGTTCAGTCTGAGGGCATAGTTTCCGTTTTCCACTGTCATATAGTACATTGTATACTTGCCTGTAATGGACAGAATGACCATTATATGCCAGCAACAGAGCGAATATATCTAAAGGTTGATTTTTATGGTATGGACGCACTAAGGTTGGGGAAATTGAGGGTGATATTCTTGTAGAGAATAAAAGTTGTTGTCGTTGGTACAAGGAATAAACTGCAGACATGTATGGTAACGGCACAAATAAAGGAAAGATGTTGCAGAAAGTGCTGCTCATAACCGAAGTCCACCTAGTCCTTCCAAGTTTTGGCTCTGTCTGGCCATGTATATAAGGTGAAGACACGCAGATCCTCACAGTGACACCAGACTGAAATAGTTTTTGAGTCGCCGCTAAGATCATTTTTACTCGCACCCTATTTTCTGTCTTGCAGACATTTGAATTCTAACACAAGTAACACAACAAAATGAAACAAAAAAAGTCGATCCATTTGTAAAATCAAATATGAATAACAATCACTTAATTACAAAGTCCCTTCAGAACATTGTTAGCAAGAGTGAAAAAACTAACGCTGTTGCTCACACCATATATGACCTTTGCTCGCAAGTTACAGCCCATATGTTTATGTTGCTCGTTACAATGCGTCTGCAAAAAACAACATATTTTCTAACTGGGGGCTATTGGGGGTAGAGCACCCTACCAACCCACCCCTCGGGCAGTGTCCAAAGGGCACACACAGTCACAGATCAATGTTTCTTCGGATCATAGATATTGGTTATTCTTTATGGTATTGACACACTAAGTTATGGCAAATTGAATGTGATATTCTTGTAAAGGACAAAATGTTGTCATCAGTTCAAGAAATAATCTGCAGATGGTTCAAGAAATAATCTTCAGACGCAAACGGTAACTTCACAAATGAAGGTAAAAGTTTACGAATAGTGACACTCACAGCTTGAGTTCACTTGGTGCTCCTCAGCTTCAGCTCAATCTTGCTGTGCATACCAAGATGAGGACAATGTTTTCCAGGGTTTGTTGGAGGGCATCAACAATTAACCCTCCTCTTGGACATATCCAGTCACGGCAACTTAAATCGATAAATAAATTTTGTGACATGGAGTTGGGGACTGGCGAATATGTCTGTACTGTAAAAAATTACGTAAATATTATTTGAATATCTGTATGAAAATAGTAACAAATAATGAAAACTA
>NC_091570.1:32760834-32763334 GCF_042767895.1 Penaeus vannamei
TGTGAATAATTATTTTCTCCCAAGGTACCTGAAGAAAATATTCTTGGAGAATTTGGACATGGTTATAAATATGCCATTGGGATGTTAAATGAGGGACGTATAGGTATTGGTGCCCAAATGGTTGGTTTGTCTCAGGGATGCCTCGATGCCACCATTCCATACCTGCTTCAGCGTAAACAGTTTGGGAAAGCTCTGTTTGATTTCCAGGTATTTGTCATATATCATACTACAACTATCAAATCTAAGATTGGAAGTGAATTTATCAATATTGAATATATGATTGATTAATGAAAAGAATCAAGAAAAAATTAATTAACAATTTTTAACAGGCTGTGCAACATGCAGTAGCATACCTGGCTACAGAAATTGAATGTGCAAGACTACTTGTGTATAATGCAGCTCGACTGAGGGAAGCAAAACAACCTTTCATTAAACAAGCTGGAATGGCAAAGCTTTACAGTTCAGGTATATATTTTGTTGTTTCTTGCTGATTATCTTTTTACGTAGATTTGATATTACCCAAGTAATTGGATATATTATTATGTTATATTAGTGAGAATGAGATCTAGATAAAGAAGACTTGTAGCCCATTCAATCTGGATATATAGGGGGACCTATCAACTCCCAGAGTTTAATCACACAGCTGTTTCACTGTTGATAATTTGATGATAATATTTGACAATTTCAGTTTTAATGTTTCATCTTGTTTACAGCTTTCATTGATTTGCATTCACATTTGTCATATATCGTCGGGTACATTAATACAGGATTAAGTGATCAGAAAGCTTGAAAATTAGCTTGAATTGCTATTTCCTTGGAAGCAAGGTTAGCAGGCTGTTTGGCAGGGCTGCTTCACATTTGGAAGTCATTATTAAAATTTAACTCATGATATGAGTATTAGTATTTGTTTCTTTTCCAGTTTACTTTTCTTATGACCCATTAATTATGTTAAAACAAGCATAAGTAATTGGAAAGTTTAAATTTTAGATGGATTTTCTATTTATGTAGAAATAATGTGATCAGTGATATGAACAAACCATAGGATGTGGGTAAAGTCCTTATGATTGCAAATTCTTTCATTCAGAGAATTACTTTGGCTTTATCATTGTTTTGGCTGTAGTTTTACAGTGACCATGGTAATCATAATGATTTTTTGAGAACCTTTACTTTATTCTCAAACTGATGTCATAGTTATAACAGTAAATTATGCATAAGACAAAAAAAAATTCATCTATCCTTCATTTTATTCTGTCACATTTTATGAATATAACCTCTCACCTTCCCATAAAGTCACACAGGCACAATTCATGATTGCATGGAGGAATATTTGTATTACGAAAGTAAATGTAGAATTAAAAGCTTTGTATTAAAGCATCTTATTGTTTTATAATATTATTGCAAGATATTAGCTGTGGGCCAGATGTTAAATGATGCTGTGCAATATGTTCTCTATCACTGATGCTTTTGAAAGGGGTGGTGCTGCCTCTATATCCATATTGAGCCAATTATAGTATTAAAAGAAGGTTGTTAGTTAATCTTTTATCTATTTTTTGATTTAAAATTATTATTATGATTACTGTTACTGTAATTTCATGCTTCTTTCCTTTTCTTGTAAAAGATCTTTATTTCTTTTTCTCCATACAGAGGTGGCCACTCGTGTTACATCCAAGTGTGTGGAGCTTATGGGTGGTGTTGGTTTTACCAAAGATTACCCAGTTGAGAAGTTTTATCGAGACTGCAAAATTGGCACAATTTATGAGGGAACATCACATATTCAGTTGAACACTATTGCAAAACTTGTTGCGCAAGATTATGTAGCATAATTATTGTAACAAAGAAAGGATAATGTTTTGCATATATTTAGGATGTTATAGCTTAGATTGATTGTGACAAAATATAATTAAAATTCAGCCAAACATTTTCCTTTACTTTTATCATGATCTTATGATGTTATTTGATCAAATATAGAGAATGTAACTGAACATGCTTTGTGATGCATTGATTCAGAAGGTACTGTAGTAATATCCTAGACATGGGATTGTTTTATGTTGTGATATTATATATTAAGTTAAAAATATTAATACATTAACTATGGGTTGGTATGAATGATTTAAACTTTCATTTATTAAAAGAGAAACGACAAATAAGCATAAATATTTCCTATTTAGTGCATGCTACTTGGTGGTAGTTGTTTTATTATTGGTTATTACTTTGATTAATGTACTAATATTCGGTCAACCCTTATTCTCAAAACCTACTCACACTAGCACTTTTTCTTTAATTTGTTACTGTTTAGCTTGAATTTGACTTTTTACAAGGAAGTGGATATGTATGAATTGAAACAATTTGTCAATCTGATATGTTTAAGCCATTTGCATATACAAAGGTCATATGGAAGTGCAGAAATTAATGGAAAACTGCTAGGATGATAGGGCCTTTAGAATTATGAATAGTACCTGTTAGTTTGTAGAGTATTCATTGTATGTAGAGAAACGTTTGA
>NC_091570.1:32778334-32790834 GCF_042767895.1 Penaeus vannamei
AATAGCACTGTCCACAGAATAACACTAACTGATTATATTAATATGATTATCACTTGCCTTGCCCTTGACTGGATTAGTGATATAAAAGTTTGTTTGTTTTTTCATTGACCAGATGATATGTAAATAATGGAAGTATAATAGCATAGTCCTTCAGACATGTTTGACCGGTAGCCCTCTACATAAATAGAATCACAGCCAGTTTAGATGGATGCTTTGGCATTGTGCCTGGCTTTTTCTATTTAATATTAATGATACTTTTTCAGAATATGAGTGCTGGTGCAGTAGATGAAGACAGTTTCTTCTTTGATCCATCACAACCTGTCAAGGATAAAACAGATAAAAGGTCCAATGAAGATGAAATTGCAACCTCAGAAGGCATAAGCTCAAGAAATAATGATGATAATGCAATTAGAGATGAAGAGGACGACATTCCCACTCAAGTATTTGATAGTCCCAGGGATGATAAAGAGAAGATGGATAGTGGCAAAGAGCCAGAATCAAAAACACCTGAAATGAATACTGAAGAGGACAGAAATGTCCATGCAAATGACAAAGATGGTGAAAATACAGATACAGACGCTGAAGAAGATATATTTAACCAGCCCACTCAGGCTTTTACTCACATAGACCAGTCTCCAAACAAAATATTAGGGAAAAAAATAGTTGAAATATCATCCTTTGTTGATAGTAAAGACAACAGTGATGAAAATACTGATAGTGAGGAAGATATTTTTAATCAGCCCACGCAGGCTTTTCCCAATTTAAATCCATCTCCAAAGATGTTAAAACAAAAAGTCAGTGAATTATCGACATCTGTTCAGGGAGATCCTGATAATACTCAGGATATAATGGAAGCATTTGAAATATTTCCAGAGAAATCTAATCCAGAAAATGCAGCTCAAAATGATGACTCTGATGATGAATCATTGATTGCAACCCAGCCATTTGAAGTAAAAGGGAACCCAACAAAGGCAAAACAGCAAGATGATGATGATTATGTTCCCACCCAACTTTTCCTGGATGATGATGATGAGATAGTGTTCAAAAAACCTTTTACAGTTGCTCCCAAGTCTAGAAAAAGTAATCCTAATGTTACAGTTTCAAGTGATGACATTGTAGATGAATTTTTCAATGATGACAACCAGGATGTGCTAGATGCTCCAACCCAAGCTTTTGTTGCTGATGATAAAGTCGATCTAGAAGCACCAACCCAAGCTTTTGCTGCTGATGATAAAGTCGATCTAGAAGCACCAACCCAAGCTTTTGCTGATGATGATAAAGACGCTTTAGAAGCACCAACCCAAGCTTTTGTTGCTGATGATAAAGTCGATCTAGAAGCACCAACCCAAGCTTTTGCTGCTGATGATAAAGACACTTTAGAAGCACCAACCCAAGCTTTTGCTGCTGATGATAAAGACACTTTAGAAGCACCAACCCAAGCTTTTGTTGCTGATGATAAAGTAGATCTAGAAGCACCAACCCAAGCTTTTGCTTCTAATGATAAAGACACTTTAGAAGCACCAACCCAAGCTTTTGTTGCTGATGATAAAGACTGTGATGACCTTCCTCCAACTCAAAAGTTTGATCCAAAGCAAAAAGCTGTAAGCAAAGAAAAGGAGCCAGAAACCAAATTAGAGGGAGATGACAATGACAGTGATGTAGATGATTACTTTAATCAGCCAACTCAGCCATTTTTAGGAAAAGAAAATACTGAGAGATCACTCTTGGAAAGACCAACAAAATGTGTTCGTGAGACTTTTCCAAAAAATATAACAAAAGATGATGGTGATGATGAAATAGATGACTTTTTCAATGAACCAACTCAAGCTTTTGCTGAAGCCAAGCAGGATGCAGACGTTGATTATGATGCACCAACACAGCTGTTTGGCAAAAAATCTGAAGATGATGGTAAAAAAATTGAAGATGAAGGAGCACTAAGTGAAGATGATAGTTTACCACCTACACAGATATTTACTGCACCATCTCCAAATGTGTTAACACCAAAGAGAGGTGAACTGGTTGATGATTTTCTTACGCCCACCCAGCCATTTATACCAAAAGACAGTACAAATACACCTAAAACCTCTGAAGATACATCAACTCATGGTGAACCAGATGATATAGATGCACCAACCCAAATTTTTCAAGAGCCACTTGTAGTTCAGGACAGTAACAAACCAACTCAGGTATTTCATAAAGAATCACCTTCTAAAAGTGCTGAGAACATTGCTCCAACTCAGCTCTTTCAAAATGATGCTAATGACACAGATGAAGAATGCTGTGCTTCCACACAGCTGTTTATACCTGAAGATAAAACATCCCCTGTTACTAAACCACAAAGAGGTATAAGTGAAGTATGGGATAAATTAGATGCAGATGCAACTCAGGATATTAGTCTAAATGTAGATGTTAATATTGATGAAACACGTATGGCTAATGAGTCCAATTTACAAGTATCATCAGAAAGAAAAGATTTAGCAAGCAAAGAAGATTATAAGGCATCTGACATGAATGATGATGATGATAACTCCTCCACAGTGTCAGAAAATTTGTTAGAACAAACCACACAGCCACATTACCAAGACTGTCTACTAAAGGAAGATGATCAAGAGACCAAAGAGGAGAACTACTATTCAGATGAAAGTACAGATATGGAAGATGAAGTGTTAGCTCCCAAAGACACTGTAAAAGTTCAAGAAGTGACAAATAATTCCAGTATTTTACAAACAAGTAATATGTCTCGCTTAGAATTGAGTTCTGACTCAGATATCATCCCTGAAGTTAGTGGCACTGTCACTCAGTCACCGAAAAATGTAAAATCACATCAAGAGTTAGAGGGGCAGAAAGACAAGGCATTAGATGGGGAAAAGGAGCAGAGGTGTGGAGATGATGGATCTCAATTATCCAAAGCACAGGACAAAGTGGCTATTGGAAAACCAGGAATACATTTCACAAGGGTTTCCAAGGTGGTTGCTTCTGATACAGTAGTTCCAAAGTCTGTAGGGAAGGCAGCTAAATACAGCCAGTCTGCACAAGGTTCTTCCTGCATAGATGTCAAAATTTACTCTTCAGATAGTGATGACAGTGATAGTATGGATAGCAGGACTTGCAGATCAGAGTCAGAAAAAGTAAAGGAGGTTGCAGAAATTTTGAGTGACAGTGAAACTGATGACGATGTAGGTAATGTTTCACAAAGGTTATTTGAGTTTTCTCAGGAAGAAGTCAATAAGGGAATGGGAGAACAGACTGATAATGAAGAGAAAGTTGAGGAGGAGGATCATAACACAAAGGGAAGAGACAAAACAGAGAACCAAGACAAAGAAATTCATAAAGGGCAATGTCAAAAAACTGAAAAAAACACAGGAGAAAATGTAACTAGAGATAATGAACATGATATCCAAAAGGAAAATAAAATGGAAACACCAAGAAAGAGCAAAATAAACACAAGAAAAACTTTAATGAAGCAGATACAAAGTCCCAATGAATCTCAAAGAAAAAATGACATTAGGAATATGATCATTAAGAAGGAAACTGATGAAAAGTCTGATAAATGTAAAGAGGTTGGAGATGAAGAGACAAAGTGTAGTAGAACAACAAGGGAAAGAAGAGGGGATAAGAGACAGACCCTAGAGTTAGACTCTACTACAGAGCAGAAGACAAAGAGTGGTAGAATAAGGAGAGAACCCAGAAGATTTTCTCCAGACAGAAATTCAGAGGATGCTGATATATCATCTACTTCTGTGATATCAAAAGGAAAAACAGTGAACATCTCCAAAAATATGGAAGAACATGTAGATGTTCATCCATCAAAGAGAGCACGATCATCAACCCCGGTAAGTAGAGAAGAGAAAACGGACTCTTCATCAGCAAGACTAGGGAGTTCAAAAATTGATCCAAACAAAGTGGACTCTCAAAAAAAGGGACTTCAAAAATCAGTTCCACAGACAAAAGAAATTCAGCCTGAGAGAGTTGGTAATTTGCAAGGAAAAGACAGTAGAGAAATTGTAGGTAAGCAAGTAAAAAAAGATTCAGGAAATAGAGGGCGAAGATCAGCACCTATAACTTTAAAGGAACCAAAAATAGAAGAACAAGCTCAGCAAAGCAGTTTAGAGACTGGGAAAATACAGGAAGTACAGAGAAAGACAAGTAGGGCCAGTATTGCACAAACAAAGAATCTAGTTGCAGCAGCTGAGGAACAAAGTTTGGAACCTGTCAGAAGAGGCCGCAGATCCACAATCAATAACCCAAAGGAAGATAAAACAGAAAAAGTAAGTAAATTAAACAGGGAAACAGGAGTTACTGTTGCTGACATTGTACATATGGATGAGAATGTGCATTCTCAGAGAAGACAAAGCAGATCAGCATTTGGTAGGTCAAAAGGGAATGGGAACCTAGGCACCAATCAGATAACTAAAAAGGAGACAGAGGAAAAAGAAATCATTGTTGAACCACCTCGAAGGGGACGCAGATCAGCAGCTGCTAAGTCAGATGAAGTCATGACTGAAGAAGCAGATAAAGCTGTTAAACATAAATCACTAGGAACTAGTGTAGAGAACAAGCCAAAGGAATTGCTTGAAAGTGAAAATCAGAAAATGCAGCCGAAGGATGTAGAAGACAGCATGGAAGAGCCACCAAAGCAAGAAGTGAAAGTACAACCATCAAGAAGAGGACGTAGATCAGCAGTTCCTAAGTCAAAGGAAGGTAATGAAGATATTTCTGTATCTGAGAAAAAAAGTGTAGAAACTGAAATTGAACCCTCAAGAAAAGGACGTAGATCAGCAGTTCCGAAGTCAAAGGAAGGTAATGAAGATATTTTTGTATCTGAGAATAAAAGTGTAGAAACTGAAATTGAACCCTCTAGAAAAGGGCGTAGATCGGCAGTTCCGAAGTCAAAGGAAGGTAGTGAAGATATTTCTGTATCTGAGAATAAAAGTGTAGAAACTGAAATTGAACCCTCAAGAAAAAGACGTAGATCAGCAGTTCCGAAGTCAAAGGAAGGTAATGAAGATATTTCTGTATCTGAGAATAAAAGTGTAGAAACTGAAATTGAACCCTCTAGAAAAGGGCGTAGACCAGCAGTTCCGAAGTCAAAGGAAGGTAGTGAAGATATTTCTGTATCTGAGAATAAAAGTGTAGAAACTGAAATTGAACCTTCAAGAAAAGGGCGTAAATCAGCAATTCAAAAGTCACTTGAGAGTGGAATTTTGAAACAGGCGAGAGAAACGGAGGATAATGATACAGGAACTTTAAGTAAAGAAAAGACAGCTGGGCAACAGAAAAGAGCACGCAGATGGGTCGTTAGTGAGACGAAGGAAGTGGATGGATCAACAGATTCTGAAAAAAAATCTGGCTTGAAATTGACAATTAAATCTGTACAGAAAGAATCTGAAGAGACAAGTCGTCCTCAGCGTAAAGGAAGAGCAAGTATTGCTACATCACATCCTACTGTAAAAGAGGGTCCTAGATCTACCAGACAAGTGCGATTGAGTATGATACCTGAGAAGATGGAAGATGAGAATGATGGACCAAGTAAATCAAAGAGACTAAAAAGATCACAAGATAAGGACGTAGGAGTATGTACTTCTGTTGAGGAAAAGCATTCAGAGATGAAATTTAAAGATAAAAGAAAGCAAAAACAGAAAAATTTAGCTGAAGAGAGTTCAGATAGTGAGTCAAGTTCAAAGAGGTCATCAAGCCAAGAGAGTCAAAGTTCACAGGGCAGGAAGAGGGCAAGAAGAAATAGTAATTCTTCAGAGGATATACACTTGACACCAAAGTCAGCAAGAACAAGAACCAAAATGGTATGTTTAAAATTTCTCTTTATTGATATTTCTTTTATTGAACCTTGAACTTTGAAAGCATATTGACTTTGTATAAATTATCTGAGTCATAATGTTTTCATATGACTTTTTTGTGGCATTTCAGTTACTGTTGTTGAATTTATACTCTACATTTTGAAAACTGATTTCTTCCTGAAGTTCATGCAGATTTTTCTCTTTGTTATGGTGTTTATTACAGGATTCACCTCATAGCAAAGGTATCCTATGGTCGCCATCACAAAGGCAACAACAGGCTGACGTACGACCCAAAGTCCTCTTTACTGGTTACAAGGACCAGCAGGATGAGAAAATTGTTACAGATTTAGGTAAATTGTTATTTTTTCACTCTGTGTGTGTGTGTGTGTGTGTGTGATTGTGTGTGTGTTTTTTTTTTTTTTTTTTTTTGTGTGTGTGTGTGTGTGTGTGTGTGTGTGTGTGTGTGTGTGTGTGTGTGTGTGTGTGTGTGTTTGTGTTTTTGGTAGGCTCTTGATGTATATCTGCTTTTATTTTCAAAGGTGGAATGGTTGTGGAATCTCCAAAAGAGTGTTCAGTGCTTGTTACAATGAATATCCGAAGGACCTGTAAGCTTCTGGCAGTCATTGGCAAAGGCATGCCCATCGTCACACCGCAGTGGCTGTCAGCATCAAAATTAGCAAGAAACTTTGTTGGTGAGTTATAGATATGTTTGTTAATGATCTATAATGAATTAGAATAGTAGTAAACTGATAATTTAGTTGAATGAGAAATCTTTGAATGATATATAATGTTACTTACTATATTTATAATACCATTTGTTATTGTTCTTAAGATATTTTCAGATCTCATGACATCACAGGAAAGACATGTACATCCTTGCCAGGCCCTTTGAGAGTTTAATTTATTTATTGTACATGGACTTAGAAGGCTCCTCAAGTGCTTAATCACCAAGGAGTCAATTACTAGTCCTATGTATTGTTTGTTCACCATTTTCCTGTTTTGTTTTTTTAATAGTTTTTTGTTTTATATTCCCAATAGTATTGTCAGTAAGAATATATTAATTATGATATCAGTAATGATAACAGCATCAATACCTTTCAGATAAGGTCATAAGGTATACTTATTGACTTTTAGGTGGTTAAGCACTTGTGGAGCCATCTATTTTTAAACACTTAACAAAGCAAAACTACAATGAATATTACATATTCCTGGCAGCATTAGGTCATTCATTTTTTTGTCACATTAATGCTTTACCCAATCTAAGGCATTATTGTTTGCTCATTGGAGCATGTGGGTCCTAGTGGGTGCCCAAGGAGGATGTGGTTTTATTGTCTTCGGTTGCCTTGCCACAAGGGCATTCTGCATCTGTAGTAAATCCATATTTGAGGTTATCCTTGATTTTGCCCACTTTTGCTCTAACACTGTTTAGATAACCATTTCCTTACTGGGTTTGTCATTAGCCCAGTGATGTCATTCTTAAAGATTGGCTAGTGGACAGTGACATGGTTTTTGGCATCCATCAACATTTGCACCCCACATGTTTAGTATTTGTAGCTGGAGTTTATAAACAAATAATTGAAAAAAATTGAAGGCTTTCCCTAACGTCAATTATGTGTATCTAATAGTAACACCAAACAATTGATGCCCTCATTATTGCTACTATTATCCCATTCACACTTATTAGGTTGATCATCCTCAAACCAATCTGGTCACTATTTTTGTCTGTGTGTGTGTCTGCATGCGTACATGTTTATGCAGTTGTATGGAGAGTATACAGTATATTCTTATTAACATTTGTAGTATCTATGGTAATCTCAAACTTCTTCCAGATCCTTGGAAATATATAGTAAAGGATACAGAATCTGAGAAAAAGTTTGCCTTTCGGCTTGATCAGAGTCTTCAGTCAGCTAGAAAAAGCCTACTTTTTGAAGGCTTATCATTTCATGCGACAAAATCAGTGAAGCCTCCACCAGACCAAATGAAAGGTAGGAAAATATTATTTCTCTATTATACAGGATCTTAGAGTTAGGAAATAGGTTAATTCTAGACAAAAATAACCCCATTTTTATGTGAGTTTTATCTCCAAATTCTTATCCTAATCAGAATATAGGTGTCCACTTTTTACATGCAAGCTTTATATGACTATGTTGTATGTATGCATGTGTAAATATGTATGTCTATATATATATGTATGTTTATGTGTATGTGTATATGTACATATATACATGTGTAAAAATATATATCAGGGTTCCCGTGCATCCTTGCAATGTCTTAGATGAATTTTAATTTAAGGCAGTTGTTTTTGGTGTGACTAATTGTGCACAGCCTTCGTATCTTTTCTTTATTATATAACAAGTAATATTAAAAATTGGCAACACAAAGTCAATAACATTTATACCTTTTCAATCTTCAGAGATAATTGTGTGCTCTGGTGGCATATACATGGATGTCCCACCGAAGAGGTATTCCCCTGAAATGAGAATTATTTCATGCCCGGAAGATAAAAACCAGTGGGGTGCATTCAAGAAACTGCAGATTCCGGTTTTAGGTACTGAATTCATTTTAACAGGATTACTCCGACATCAACTGCTGTTGGATGACTTTGTATTAGCCTAAATAAGGAACATTGTAAGGACCATTATTTGTACATTCATGTTTTATACATTCCTATATATATTGTAAAGGTAGTCATTATCTTAATGAGAATGTAAATTTTAGTGCATTTATACATTAAGATTTTAGTACAGCATTATTTCTACATCATGAATATGAAAAAGTTTAGAGGAATTAATAGACACAAACACAATTTCATATTTCGATAAGCATATTTGTATATAAATCATGATTATCAGTAAGATTATTGATAGTAATATTTGTTACTAATTGCAGTATTTTTTTTTGTTTTTCTTTCTTTTTCTTATGTATTGATAGTGTTGATGATGGTGTACTGATAAGCATTAAAAATAATAATTGAATCCTACTTTAGTTAAAAAAGAAAAAGAGAGAGAGAGAGAGAAAAAAAAGATATTGCCAAACAAATTTATATGGGTATAACATTTAATCATAAGATTAATTGTAATACTGTAATTATTCAGAAATCGGATGTATAGATTTTATGGACTGTATGGAAAAAATGAGCATTAACATTTAATTTAAGTGATTGAGTTAATTTTTCATGGACGAAAATCTCTTAGATACATTTTTCTGTCTATTATAAGTGAAGGATTTGTGTTAGATTAAAAATTTTACTGCATGACGTTATGTATAGTTTATTTTTTGGAGATAAAGATATATGGTCATGTTTGTTCAGATATATTTTGTTTAATGAAGCTTATTAATGTATGAATAAAATTCTGTGAGAATTTTCAATGTGTATCATTAGTTGCTTCCAGTAAATAGATTACTTTTTAAATTTCTGATTTTAATGTATTAAATGCACCCCCCCACACACACACACACACACACAAAACACACACACACTTACACACACACACACACACATACACACATACACACACACACAATTTTTTGTCTGTTTTATCAACAGTACTTAGATTTATTTAAAAGCAGAAAACAGGATGGTTTATCACTCAACAAGAATGTTTCATGCTAATTTTAATGTAAGCAGGCACTGCAAGTATGACAATGGGTATAAACCTTTATTGTGGGATATGCAGATGTTGTAGGCAGGTATTGCAGTTAGCACTGAAATATTTCCTTTGAAACATCTTTTTTAAACTTATGTACTGATAATTATGTACTGTAAATACAGGTGCCTCATATACATTATTTGTTCTTCATGGTTGTGTGAAACCTGTGTCCATAAGCTTGTGTAAATTACATAAAATATTTGTACATTGCATCTAATATAACATGCATATAACATAGAATATCACATGGTATTGTAATATGGTAAGCAATTTTATGGAGGAGCCACCCCATAGTAAGTGCTTGAGGACTTAATTTCATGTATCTGTCGATTGCTACAAATTAAACTGTAAAAGAAATTTGTGACCCTGGATCTTTTGTTTTCACTAATGACTTGGAGCAACCTCAATCTCATATTATGATCGTGAATTCAGGAGTTATGGGGTGAAAGAAGTAACCTGTTTCATGTGCCTCAGCACAAAGTAGCAGGTGGGGTCTTTCTTTTTGTCCTTCATCGTTTGTGAAGCATGCAAACTAATCATAAAAGGAGACATCTACAGCATGGTTATAATTTGAGACAAAAGGAATGTATAGTGTCAAGAAGACAGATTACCCTTTTTCTACAATGCTTCATGCAACAATAACTACCATGATCACCAGATACCTCTCATTAACTGGTAATATGAAATGATGCAATATACTACCATGTGGCATATAGAACATCAAGGAAATCATTTTTTTTTTCTGGAGACTGCTTTACTATGACTCAGAAATGAAGAGTGGAGAGGTGAATGATAACTGGTTATTTTTTTATTTTTTTTTAAGTAAACTAGATGTACCTCATTAGAGCATTTTTGTCAATTTGAAAAATGTTCAAGTAATAACTGAATTTCTACTGAAGTCTTAAAGGCAGGATATATACTGTTCTAGTCTCACTGTGAGAGATTTTACAGAACCTGTGGGAACACTAGTGCAGTGACTGAACATGCTGGGATCATACTACCTATCTTACAGGAATAGGACTAGACAGGTTGGTGATACCTGCAGGACTGCCATGCATTGCTGAATCATATTGCCTCGTCTCAACACATTAAGGTCTGCCGTGCATAACAGACACATGGGCAGTTTAAATCTGACAAGGAGGGGAACAGAAAATGCACCTCCATCTACATAAGAAGGCAACAAACCTGGGAACTAATTTGTCATCCCATGTCATGTATCCAACAGGGAAGCATCACAAGATGTAGAAAGGCTCTTATGGGAGATCAATCAGAAAAAAAGGAAAATCAGGCACCTACAGCATTGTATGGTAGTTCATTCTGCAGGGTTTTCCAGATAATTGTGATTATTTTGTATTGGATGTTGGCTGATACCCTATTTTTATAAAAACATTGCACATACTATATATGAATTACATCCATCAAAGTTCATGTCGGGAGACAGTGTGCATATTCCAGCAGCTGCTTCAAGAACTTACGAAAGTATTAATAAAAAAAATATTTATGCATATATTGTGTATTTATTTATTAATGATTTTTTTTATGCATCTGCTTATGACAAGTAAAGGATAAGCATGTTATAATAGTCTCATCATGTTCTGTGTAGTCTCTTAAAAGTGAATAAACCCTTTTAAAACATAATCAAATTATAATGTATCAGTTTTGTTAACTATTCATGTGCAAACTGCATGGGGGACTACATACTTTGAAATATAATAACTACATACTGCAGAGCAAATATTTGATACCAAAGCCTAAGAAGAAGCCTTTCCAAAAAGAAGAAACAAATAATCTTAAATCTTGTACAAAAAAGGTCAAAGTTGGTCCCATATCCAAATGTTTGTAGAAGAATGTGCTTACAAAGCCATAGGATGTGGTAGGGTGACCAGTGCCTTTCCGCCCCAACTTTGACAAAGCTGAGTCAACAGAGGGAGGGCCTCAGATGTGAATGATTACTATCATGCTGTCAGATACCATAAAAATATATAATAGATTAATTTCTATTTTATACCTTGGCCTTTAAAAGTTCATATATATAAGTCCACTCAGACTTGTTGACATGTTTAACAATCCCAGAGCAACTTGGGAATGAATGACATGACATCAGCTGGCCAATTCAGCCTTAATGCAGAAGAGACCAGGTGTACTTCCCTTTTCCAAGGCTGAGGTTATAAGATGCATCCCTCCTATTTTTTAAATATCTACCTTTCCCTCCTTTCTGCTGCCCATATCTCCATAAGCAATACAGTACAAAAAAGTCACAAACCACATTGTCATACAGTCAGTAATTATCCAAAACAAACACTGTAATCTATGAAAAGAATTTACTGACATGTTGAAAAGGCATAAATGAGAATAATCAATTTAAAAAATTGCAAAACTAAATTACCAGAATTGCAAGTAATTCTAATGAAGATTGTTGGTCTATTGTGTTTTTATTTCTACTTCATGCTTTGTATGCAGATATATGTGATGGCCACTGTGACTTCTGTCACACACATATAGTTCAACAAGTTCTCAGCCACCAAGGAGTCTATTAGTAGCTTATTATAACCTCAGCTGATTCACCTATTCCTTGATTTTTTTTGGAAAAAAATTGTTTTCAAATGCTATTAAACCTGATACTGTTATTATTATTGACATTATCATATGTTAAAAAATATTAATGGCAATTAAAAAATAAAGAATATATCCAAAAATCATGGAAAAGAGTAGACATGTGAGATGTACAGGACTAGTGACTCACTGGTGACTTTGGTACTTGTGGAGCCATCTATGTGTAAACATAATCAGTAAACTAAACCAAAGTGGATATGGTATGTATGCCATGCCATCTCAGCCAAAAGGGGTAAATATAAATTAAGAAACAGGTGGAAGTTTTTTGTTTCTTTTTGTTTCAATAACAGCAAGTGTCATAAGCTCATAATTGTAAAATAAAGTTTTCACTGGGTTAATAAAATAAATAATTAAATCTGTTATATTTACTGCTTCAGTCCTTGTAAAAAAAAATCTATCTCCACGTCTTGACAAAACATATTTTTACATAGGAAAATGTTTT